>NW_006773600.1:498544-538656 GCF_000442215.2 Lipotes vexillifer | reverse complement strand
GGAAAGATTTGGGGGTTTATTTTCCTTGTTCAAAAGTGGATCTTTTCTAGATTTAGGTGGTCTAGAAAATATAGCTTTAGGCATTCTACATGGAGGCATAAGACAGTAAGGAGAAACACCATGTCCACCTAGTGAGGTCTTAGGGATGTGCTGGCATAGTGAAAACAGGATAATTACAATGGCAAAATATCACTGAATGTTGCTGCATGCTGGCAGAGGAAATTGGGTAACATTGTAGCGTCAAAATATGCTCTGCTTAATGCAGCATACTTAATTCAAAGTTTAAATTGGGAAATATTAATTGAAAAAAAGTGAAAATCTTGTTTGTAAGTCAATGAAAACAATAATGTGCATTAATTATGAATAACAATAAAGAGTTTGCATGCCAGAAGAAATATGCAAAATTCCTGTTTTAGAATATAATATACATGTTCCTCAAGACTATTTTTCTATGTTCTGGAAAATAGTACACTGCACATGAAAGTAATATTTGTCACAAAAAGTGCATTTCTTTTTATCTTTCTGGACTGGTTAGCTCTGTTATTTGGGGCATGTGCTAATGAGGCCAGTCCTGTATATTCAAAAACCCCATCCTAATTAGCTGTGCATAGAGAGATGAACTCTGTGGATGCATGCTGATAGTCTCAGTCAAACCAGTACTTTTTATTGGTCAGAAATGGGACTATGATTGTGTGGCTAAATTGATGGTTTTCATTATCACAATAGAATAAAAATTTCAAAACCTTGTTTTATCTTGGTGTATTAATAGCCACCACTTCTCCAGTATTCCTCATGCCTAGTATAGCACTAACAGTCATTATGTGAGCCAGAAACCTGGGAATCATCCTTGATGCCTCTTTATTCTTCATCCCTATATCCAACCCATCAGCATGTCTTGATTTTGCCTCCTAAATATATTTTGAATCTGTCTTCTTGCCACCATTTCTGCTGTCTCTGCCCCAGGCAAAGTTATTATGAACTCTCGCTAGGATACTGCATTAGCCTCTCATCGTAGATTTCTGCATCTTACACTGGCACCCTCACTCATTCTTCACCTTGTAGCTTAGGTATATATGCATCTTAAAATATAATACAAATATAAGTTCACTCTCCTTCTTGAAACCTTTTAATGGATTCCCATTTCTTGCCAAATAAAAACTGAATTCCTTAAAGTAGCATAAGAAAACCTGCATGATCTGGCTTCTTTTCACCAATCTAGCCTCATCTTAAACTGGGTACTGGTGCTTCCCAGTACCTATCATATTATGCAGTCTATCACTGGCACTCATCAAATTAAGATGAAGGAATGAATAACCTACCATTATCATGCTTGCTCACGTTGCTGCAGACACAGATTTTCTTCAGTTTCACCAATGCTGCTTCCATACTCAGGGCCTTTTTCCTGCTTTTCCTATGTTTCAGATACTCTAAGCCCTCTTTCCCCTTTGCCCAGTTTGTTCTTCATCTCAGCTTATACAAGAGTTCTGGGAATCCTTTCTTCATCGTTTAGACCAAATCAGTTTCTTCTATTATATATTCCCACTATCTTGTCTTAAAACATTTCTCAAATGTTTAATTGAATATTTGTGTATTGATTATTATGAATTCCCTTACTTTACTGTGAGCTCTATGAAGCCAGAGGAAACATGCTTATTTTGCTTACCATCTTTTTAAAATTCAGAATAGGATATCAAATATTTTGTAAAGCAATGATGAATGCCTATATTCCCCCGCCCTGCGACTTTGATCTTTCAGAAGCCAAGTCCAAAGACTTACCCCCTAATTCATTCTGTTTAGTTACTTTTTGATAAATTATTTTTGATAAATGTTCATCACACTTTTTTGAAATAACCAACTTTTTAAAGTTACCAACATTGGTATATGTTATAGTATTTGCTGGCTTTTCCTGATTGGTTTGGATACTATCTATTGCCTGCATGCCACATATTCCTTCTTCCATCTTTAACTGTAAATATTTTCCAGTGGTCTAAATTTGTTTTTGTTGGTCCCATCCCATCCACTACCAGAAAAACCCTTCAATGGATGATGTTCAAATTGACCTTACTCTCCAGGCCTGCATCTTTTATATAGATTCAAGATTTATGCTGAATTCTACTCTCTATAGTCCAAATCAGTAATCCCTAAAAGCATTTTGATCCCTAAAAAACGAATTCTTCTCCTGAATTCTCAAATTCTTCTTCTGAGTTCTCTGTCTCATTAATTTGACCACCATTGGTGGTCAAATGCTACCATTTTCCAGTGAATTATGTTTAACTATGCTCAAGACCTGTAGAATCACCTTTGCCTCCATTTCCCTTGTATCCTAAATTTAATCAGCAGTGATTCCTCATTTCTGTCATCTTTAACTCTTTTTAAATTCCATTCTGCTTTTCACCAAAAATGACTGTCCAGACAGTCTAAGAGCATCCTAACTCACGTCATTGCCCTTATGTCCCCTGTTCCTAAATTCATCATCATAACTGTGTCAAATTGGTCTTCGTAAATAGAGTCCCACTGCTTTACAAGAATGTGGAGTCTCAACAAATTGGTCCCCTTCTCAGGAATTCTTAGTGTCTACCTTTTATATACTGACTAAGGTACAAATGCCTGAGTGTATACCCACAAATTTTCTTAAATGTTTCTGATACATCTTGCCAGATCACTATACACTGAAATTTTACCAGAAAGCATACCTTTCCTAGAACATATTCACCCTTTCTAAATTCTTTGAGTTTTATCTTACTATTCCACTTGACTGAAGTGACTTCTAGCATATGGTCTTGGGAGTTGGGAGTGGGGAGGTTGGGGGAGGGGAAAGTCCTACCTATTCTTGAACATTCATGTCAAATGCTACTTTTTTACCTGATACCCTTCTCAAAATTCATAACATCTTTTGGCATCTCTTTTATGGAATAGATATTTTGCTTTATATTATAACTTTTGGGCCCTTGTCTTATTTCCTTAATAGAGACTGTAAGCTCCTTAAGAGCAGGAATTATTTTTTATTCATTTTATGTTCCCTGCAATGCCAGTTTCACAAATTGGCATATACTAAGTGCTCAATTAATATATATTCGTTGAATTAAACTAAACATGTAGGAAAACAAACTAACAAAAATGTATATATATATATATATAGAGAGAGAGAAAAAATATTCAAGAAATGACTGAAATTTGTACATCAGAATGTATATAATAATTTATTGTTCCTTCTGTATCATTTGTTTTATTACAGAATTTAATAATATTATTTATGTTTATAGGATTTGTCTTCAACTTTTCTAACAAAACATTAATGTGATGTTCCCAAACGTTCTGTGAGATAGAACAAATAATAGCATGCTCAGTCTATAGACAAGGAAACCATAGCACAGGGATTTTATAACTAATCTACTTAAAGTAGCATGACTGATAACAAAGCAGAACTAAAATCAGGGTCTTTTGACATTTGTCACCATAACATACTCTCTCCTAATCTCAATATGATTTGTTTGCAGATGTAAAGTGAATTAATATATAAATGGAATGTAATGGTTTAAGTTCTGTTTTATTTAAGGTTATAATATGTGTAGAATATATTCTGCTGGATATTCTGAAAGATGATAGGAATATTGGAAAAACTTTAATATAAAGAGAATGCCAATAATTAGAATGTATCAGTTATTCACAGTTATGTATACATGCACACACAATTGGTTGTGTATATATGTGTATATCAGCATGTATACATATATAACATCTGACTGAAAATTCTAGTCACATAATTATCTTTCCCAACCTTTTTGTGATTTTAGAAGAAGGGTTTTAGTGACTCTCTCAGAGGCCGTACTCATCTCTTGATAATAAATCACTAATCCCTATATCATATAGTACCTCAAAGGAGACAAATGGAGAAAGATTTACATTCTCATCAAAATATAATCATGTTCATTTTAGTTTGAAATTATCTGTAGCATATCAGCATAAAATAAGGCTCATATAACTGCAACCAGTTCAATTATTCTAGTGTTATTTGTATACAGCTGCCTGCACATGAATAAACCAGATTCAGATTCTTTGTGACACTTTGCAATTTGGACCTAGAGTCACATTGGAAATTATACAAGGAAGATATGGTGTTTAAACTTCAACAGTCATCTTCATTCATCCTTAGCATTGATTGCAAGCTCAAAAGAAGAATTGAAAATGTCATGGCGGTAACATGAAATGTTCTGATACTAAAAAGTATACAAAAGATTTTTTTCTGACACACTCACACTGAGAACCTGGTGTGACTAAGGTTTAAATGCATACAAGTGAACTGATGTTGCCAGAGCAATGGCATGATTTAGCTGGAAAGAAAATTTATTTTTCTAATTTCTCCAAAAAAGATTTTGTTGAGAAGTACTATGACTACCTCCATCTGGCTATAAATATCAAAAGGTATTTCTAGAATGTTAATTATGTGTTGAAATTGATAGAGGTAAGTTTTATGAGGTAGGGGAGATTGTTTATAATGTTTATATTTATAATGACTAAGAAGAATGTCATGCTTCTTTTTTTTTTTTTTTTTTTTTTTTTCGTTATGCGGGCCTCTCACTGTTGTGGCCTCTCCCATTTGCGGAGCACAGGCTCCGGACGCGCAGGCTCAGTGGCCATGGCTCACGGGCCCAGCCGCTCCGCGGCATGTGGGATCTTCCCGAAACGGGGCACGAACCCGCGTCTCCTGCATCGGCAGGCGGACTCTCAAGCACTGCGCCACCAGGGAAGCCCTGTCATACTTCTTTATAAAAGATTTCCTAATATTGCTACAACTATTTCTTTAAACGAATTTATTTTCTGTCTTTTAGATTAGAAAAGTATTGATTTTGAAACTTGATAGGATAAGATCAGTGCTTTATATGAAATGTAATCTCTTCGGTTAGAATGGGAAGTTCTATTCTAAAAATTGCTGACAAGGGAAACATTTCAGTCTTTTAAAATAGTTTGAATAGTACAATTTGGTTTGTCAAATGTCTAAGGATTTTTTTTTAACCTTTGGATTCATTTTCTTTATAATTGTGATTTGGTTCAGTCTATAGTGTTGAGGGGAAGGCAGGTGGATTGCCTATATTAGAGTGTAGGCTTTATAACTCAATGTCGTTGAATTTCTGCTTCCTTTTCACTTCTGGATTCATTCCTTCAAGTATGCATTATTTTAACAGATCTATGTAACATGCTATTATGAGCCAGGCAAGGTGCTAAGAACCAGGAATGCATTGTGAATAAGATGGAAAACACTGCCTATTCTCGTTAATATCATCAATTTAAATGGGCTTTTGCTTTTTTATTTTTAAGGTAATCTAGTCTCAATCTTCTGGGTGGAAAACAGACAGTAATAAACCTTGAGTAAAAGATTTATGTGCATGCCTTGCAGAAACTCTATTCAATCTTCAGTAAATATACTTTAAATACACCCCACCCTAGTGTTTCTGCATGTTGATTCCACTCTTGTTTTGCATGACAAAACTTATAAGGATCATATTGAAAATAGGGTAACACTCTATTTCCACAGATCATTCTTAGAAAGTCTCAGAGGACTTAGCTCATTAACCCAGCATGCTTTATCATGTGAAGCTGTTGTAGTAGCCAAAATGGGGTGATCACAAGTGGAAGAAAGGAATCTTCAGATCACAAATCTAAAGAAAGGAGGCTGAGAGGCTCTGTGAAGGTCACTTGCTCAAAAAGTCCTCTCTTAGCCCCGATATTTTGCATATTTATTAGTAAAACTTATAAAACAAATGTATTAAAAATTCTGAAGACGTAACATAAGCAAACTATCTTTTTGTGAGGTTAGCTCTGAACTGCAACTTAAATTTATTTTTTAAAAAAGTAATATACTTACCAGGAGCTTAATGAAATCTATGATGCTGTGCAGTCAATTGAGAAAGAAGCTACATTGAAAGAGTCTTTGGTTAAATATGCCTGTTTCTGAAGAAGCTATTACTAGCCTGACTTTCCTTATCCTTAAGTAAAGTGATACCTATCTGGTTAGCTATTGCAATCAAACCTTCCAGAACTGAGCTGTAACTATAAAAGAAGAGTAACCTAGAAATAAAATCATGGGATTAGGAGGACAACCTATATTTTACTTCAACAACTTTATTTTACTTCAACAACTATATTTTACTTCAACAACTTACAGTTTGTCCCCAAACTGTAAAAACTGCTGTCAGATTCAATAACTTTGTGAGTGACAGCTCTCATAGTGACATTATAGTCAAAGTTGTTTAACTTTTATTTAATCAATTACTAACTTGTAATAAAATGTTTCTATTTACAACTAATGTGAGAGGCATCTTTAAGTTGATGGATGCATGCATGCATCTGTCCATCTACCCATCTATCCATCCATTCACTTAACAATACAAATGAGTGATTTCTATGAGCTTGACACTGGTCCATGTACTAATAAAACAACAATGTAAACAAACAAAAATACCTACTCTTATAGAGCTTATATTCTAGTGGAAGTAGAAATACAAGCATCACCACTGCCAACACAAACAGCAAGGAACATAACAACAATAAAATAATTAAATTGCATTATGTGTTAAACAGTGACAGTGCTATGGAAAAAAGGAAACAAAACAGCATGAGAGAAAGAAGTGTTGGAATTGTATGATGTTGTGATATCATTTGCCCTTAATAAGTTGGAGAATAATTTAGGAAGTAAATTGATAACAATTCATGATAAAGCACTAAAGAGAAAAAAGCATTCATTATCAAATTACCAAACAATAAAAATTACCTGAAAATTCATCTTTTCTCTTTTACCCATAATGGGGAGATGAGGCAGAAAATAATGAAGACCAAGAACTACACATTATCTAGAACTTATTAGAAACTAAAAAGCTCTCAAATGATTAAAGCTAGTATTTTTATTAAATAGAAAATATAAAATCTTGATATTAAAATTCACATTTCAAATATAAAAGCTTGATATTGAAAATCATATGTGCACCCATGATTATTGTTCATATCTTCCTTCTGCCATGTCACAAATTTTTTTTTTAGAGGATAGATGAAAATGGCCATTTTTAGATAAGCTCTCACTTTTTGGACATAGAAAATTGAGAGTTACATTTAAGCCATCTAAAACTTCCAATGCATCAAATACATTCAGAAAGAAGAAAATCTGAAAGATAAAAATCAAATTACTGCTTACTTATGAAAACAGTTTAAACATTGAATTTAATATTTATATTGTTAGCTTACATTTAGAATGTCTGAATCGTGACAAACCTGCATTGGTTACCTGCAAATATATCTCAATTATTTGCCTTAACTACATATTGTATACCAAGTTACAGCTGGGTGTCTAATGACCTTAAACTGTCCTATAATCAGCAGGACACATATCACAATTTGGCATATGGGTAGAAATGAAATATACATTTAAGTATGTGATACTTTTTACAATCTGTATGCAAATATGTGTAAACCTTTAAATATAGTAATCATGTTTAAAACTAGACTTCATTCAGGACAATCTTTTGTGCAGAGGGTAATTTAACAAATATTTTTGATAAATAAGAACATGTATTAAAGGAACATCTTGCAAGCAATGAATATTTTGCATACTTTACCTTATTTGATATGCAGGATAACACTATGAATTAAGTATTACTACTATGCACTATGTAAAATAAATTTGTTATGTTAAGTAAGGTCAAATAGCCTGGGTATGAGTCTTAGCTCCACTATTTACTAGCTATTGATCCTATTTATTTACTCTTCTATATGCCTCAATTCCCCCATCTGTAAAATGGGGATAATTATAGTATGTGTCTCACAGACTAATATGAGAATTAAATGAATTAAAACATGTACATTTCTCAGAACAATGTGTTCACATACTTATCACCTAGTATTTGTTAACTACTATGATGGTAGTAGTGTCATAGATAAAGATCTAAAGCTTAAAGAAGCTAATATAATGTAACTAGAAATCAGTTGAGCAAAAGCACAAAATCAAGTCTCTTACCTTCAAATCTTCTATCTTTCCAAAATTCTAAGTGACCTATTACAGCTTGGATGGCTGAAAAGTTGAGTTTCTTCAGATTTAGGAAAAAAGAGAATCATAGGTGTGGGTATATCATCAGGAATCTCTGTCTAAATTAAAACTCTATTTCAAAATGTAATTTTACTTGGAATTTTTTTCACTTTTGATTTTTAAATTTTGAAATGATTATTTGAAACTTCATCAGTTTTAGATATCTCTGCAATTACGTTTAAGAGAATGGATTCAAGGATGTAATATTTTGATAGAAAAAATTAACAAATTAAAAAGAGCACTACATATATTGAATTAGTCTTATATATTTTTTCATTTGTATAAATTAGAAATGAACCTTGAGTCCTAGAACTGGCTTGACATTAGTATAATATATACTTTCTTTTGCTACTTCTCTTTGATATCATTTTTGGTGTTAGTTTGTGGTAGGGCATATACAAAAAGAAGCCATTAGCAAGGACTCATCATTACTGACAGGCTTTCCTACCTTCAAAGGGTGTGACTGCAGTAAAGAAATAGAAGAACAACACATAACTATTTCCACTTTTCCATCATTCTCTTCCACAGACTTACAACCTGACAATCAGCTCAGACTCCTTCTTAGTTCATCTTCCTGATCATTTTTATTGATTTTAACTTTACTGAGTTCTGGTTCACAAAAGTAAATGACATATAATAATTCTGGAAAAACAGTGGTCTAAATGTACAGGGTCCATCCCAGGAACGTAGGTGAACTTCTGAAGACTTTTGTATTGCTTAATGTATAACTCTTCTCTGTTGATATCTGAAAGATGCCTAGCTGGAGCAGTCAGGTAAGGCTATTCCAGACTCTTACAAATTTATTTGATAGGTAACAAAGGCTTCTACCTGCCTCCTCTTAAATGTGTAAAGTTTCAGCTCTCTTAGTCCCTTGCTCTCATGAGTCTGATTTTTATTATACAGAAGAAATAGCATTCCATTAAAATCTGGATTGTGAACTGTGATTTAAAAGCCATCATTCAAAGATTTTATTGACATCTTCAAATGTAAATTAGACCATATTATTTATTTAGCTTGATCAGTTGTTTTTTTTTTTTAAATCTTGCATCTCTCTCAGAGTTACAAGGATGTGAGAAAGAAGGGTCATAACTTTGACTATTTGACTTCTAAATATATATATATATATCTTGCCTTTATATTTAAACTTTTCTCCAATCTATATCTCCAAGTAAAACATTCAAAATTTTGGATAAATTTCAACTCTTTTCTTTGCCTCATTGTATTCCTAGAATCTAATCAGTCAGCAGATTCTACCAACTTGTTCTTCTCACCTGTTTTGTATTACTGATTTTTTTTTTTTTTTCCGGTACGTGGGCCTCTCACTGCTGTGGCCTCTCCCATTGCGGAGCACAGGCTCTGGACGCGCAGGCTCAGCGGCCATGGCTCACGGGCCCAGCCGCTCCGCGGCATGTGGGATCTTCCCGGACCGGGGCACGAACTCGCATCCCCTGCATCGGCAGGCGGACTCTCAACCACTGTGCCACCAGGGAAGCCCTGTATTACTGATTTTTATACCCTTTGCTCTCCTATGTGATTTTGTTCGTCGTTTCTCTTTCCAAGATATCTTCTTTTGTTTCTGCAGAAAACGGTCCATGAATAATTTTACTTCAATGTTTGTCTCAAATATCAGTTTTTCAAGGAGCTCCTTGAAATGTTTGAGACAAACATTGAAGTAAAATTATTCATGGACCGTTTTCTGCAGAAACAAAAGAAGATATCTTGGAAAGAGAAACGACGAACAAAATCACATAGGAGAGCAAAGGGTATAAAAATCAGTAATACAGGGCTTCCTGTATTGCCCACTAAAATCCCGTTTTTATTTCATTTCACTTGGGCATGTTTCTCATCATTCACTAGTGTAGTTTATATTGTTTTGTCTTATGCTGATTCAATATTGCTTTTTATTGATTTGAATCTTGGCAAATGTGGATATGCTGTGGCTTAGCTTACTACAGTGGGAAAATGAAGGCCTAGAATTCTACACATTCTCTGAGATGAGTGGGCACTGGGGAAGGCTGATATTCTTGCAGGGGTCAAAATCTAGTTTTGTAACTCAAAATTTAGTCACTCTTTAAGACTCGATTTATGTTTCCCTCTTCCATGATACATCTCTTCAGTTGAGTTAATTTCAACTTCCCTAAAGTTGAAACTTTGTGATCCCCAAATATAATGAATATCCACCTAAATTGTTTTATAAGAATCTCTTGAGACATCTTTCTCTCCTCTTGATTGTGGACTACTTTTTCAAATCTGCCCCTAAAACTTAAACAGAGTCAGGCAAATAATGTTTAACGATTCATTGGTTGTTGGATTAAATTTTATTGAAGTAAAGCACAAATAAAGCTCCAAGTGGCAATAATGTTAACTTGATGACAAGCCCCCAAATCCTGAGTCAGGATCTTCTCAGTGAGCTTTTTGCCTGTCTTCTGATTGATTCCCTAAACCACAAAATAGATGAGACATGACCACGATGAAGAGGACCACTGCTTCACTACCTTCAACGTGTGGCTGCCCACATTATGATTCAAGGAATTAACTAAATTGTCATATACATTCAAAGTCAAAAAGTTTCCTTGCCCTCTGTCTTTTCCTTATCCTATCTCCTAGGAGTAAAGACAGAGAAAAGAGAAGGTTGAAAGAAGCAGACTAAGTTCACCCACCCCCATAATGCAAGTTACTGGGGCCTCACTGAGCCTGCAGTGGGGGTGGGAAGAACATTAAGTCAACTATAAACCTCTGTTTTAAAACATGTAGAACAGAATTTCAATGACTGAACAGAACAGTTTTAATAACCTAAGGTGTATGACAATCTATAGAATCAGATAAGAGGTCGAAAAGTAATCTTGATGCCCAGCAAAAATGGTGGCTACAGAACAAAATGGGTAACAATTATAAATAAAACAATCTTATGTTTATACCTGAGATGCAACTCGTTACAGAGCATGGCAAAATATTTACAAAAGCATAGCATAAATGAAGTAATTTCATGATCAGGCTTAAAAAACTGACTCATGATCCATAAAAACTACCTTTAATGACACCAATATCATAGATAGACACCATATCTCTAAGGATAACAGCAATTTCCAAGCAATTCTAAGCCACCAATTAAACTCAGTCTTGACATCAATTCCCCATAGGATTATAGAGCCCAGTTTACCTCTCACTGACTAATTAAGAAGTGAATACCAGGAAATAAGGATACTTAAAAACACATGCTAAATTTTGCTGAGCTTTTAGAATTCGAACTTGGAGGGTGAATTAGATCTCCTGTAATATTTGCCTATGCTTGGGAAAATGCATATATATATTTTTTTTCAAGTCCTTTGCCCATTTTTATATTATTATTATTTTTTAACATCTTTATTGGAGTATAATTGCTTTACAATGGTGTGTTAGTTTCTGCTTTATAACAAAGTGAATCAGTTATACATATACATATGTTCCCATATCTCTTCCCTCTTGTGTCTCCCTCCCTCCCACCCTCCCTATCCCACCCCTCTAGGTGGTCACAAACCACTGAGCTGGTTTCCCTGTGCTATGCGGCTGCTTCCCACTAGCTATCTATTTCATGTTTGGTAGTGCATATCTTAAAGATGCTTTTTCTCGGATTGTTACATTGACAAAGGTGAGTCACACTGTATTGAGAGATAATGGGTGGCCTTAAATGAGCCATAAAGCCAGTCTATTGACTGAAATTAATTACTTGGCACCAGTGGTTGCCTATGATAATAGAGCACTCATTTAGTACAACAGAGAAAATTAGAATTATGTGATTATGCCTTCAGTGTAGGTAAAAAACTATTGTTTTTCTATTAAAAAATTTGATACCTACTTGGACATTGTGGATTGAATAATAACTCATTAGCCCCTTACCAACCAAAATTGTTAAATTCTTCACTGTGCCATTGCTGGAGGAGACTACAGGATGTTTTTTAAATGGTAATTTGGTTAAATATGTGAAGAGAATGAAAGTAAAGCACTGAAATACTAGAGTATATGTATGTGGTTTTTCTTATTGCAGGGAGGAATAAACTTTGCATTTTGAGAAGAAACAAAATCTTTGGCCACATCTTGTGAAATATCTTTTATTTAGTATTGGATGACAAAGGGGTTTATCATAAATTTAAGAGGGTCTATATAATTCTAACAGCTAACCATGTAATACTTTGGGCACAAATTCTTTTGTCATAATGATTACTGTGAGAATCTGAAAGCAAATGTACCACCATCACTGGCAATTACTAATGCCAAATTATTAAGTGCATTAATGATTTTAAGCTATTGGAGTTCCACTTAATGCACTGGAGTAGCAATTTACTAAATAGACTCAAGTGTCCAGAAAGGTCTAATGCACCCCACAAAGATAAGCGCTCAGTCAATTTATTTCCATTTGGATCCTCTGTATATTTAAGAAGAGCAGAACTAGGGGAGTTAAAAATGATCGTTGAGAAACAAAAAAGACAAAAATACACCATAACATAAGCAATTTGGGAATTGCATTTTCTTGAAAAGTCAGAGATTTTAAAAGGCATATTTTTAGAATATTAAATTCATTAAGTTTGATGTGACAAATTATAGTCAACGAAGTCAGGCTTTTTAGAAAAATAAAGATTCCGAGGTAGAACTATATTGATAAACAGTGAAGCTCCTCCAAAGAAATAGAAAAAGAAAAAGAAGCCACTCATGAATAGAGAGCTAAACATTCAAGGTCATTCAATTAACAAGCAAAAAATACATTTGACCTAATTAAGTTAACCTAATGTTAACCTAATGTTAACTTATGTAAGGATACACAGAATGCAAGAGTATAAATGTAGTATATGCATTGAATATTTAAAAGCATTTGGATTAACTTGGTTTATTTTAATTTCATATTTCAACTCAGGCTTCAAAGAGAACACCACATATAATCTCCCCTGAGTTTGCCTTTCTAACTGAAAATAAGCTTATCCTAAGAATTATTGATACAGATTCTTGCAACTAGCTATTTTATGCAAATCTCTTTTGAAATGTGGTTATAACTTATGAATAACAATGAATATATTTAATAAAGTCTCTTGCATGAATATTCCTCAGTTATAGTTTTATACGTTCATAATATATTAAGTGTGATCCAAAATTCTTTTGAAGTAGATTTTATAAATACTTCATTTCATAGTCTAGGAAATTTCCTTATGTTTTTGCTAAATAAAGTTGATCACAGGAAATAAAGACCCACACAGGATATTTCTGGTAGTGAAGACTATTATTAAGGACACACATGGGTATGAGAGACACTGAATGTCACATCCATGTAAGAGGAATTTTATGTGGCTGGGGACTAGAATTCTTTCTGGATCCAAGGCTTTGGTAAGCATCTGGGCAGCAGGCCTTCAAAGATGTGCATGACAGTGGCTCGACTGTTCTCTGTGTGTCTATCTTTATCTGCACAGCTGTGACTGTGATGTTTACTCCAGACCACTGAACATGATAGGGACACCCTTTAATTATGTTTAACAACTGTACTATATCCTAGTAGAATCTATCTTCTACTCTGAACCATCTCAAATTATATTTGATAATGTTATCAAACCAAGTTCTTTAGAAAGGACTACAGAATGTACTAAACAATAGAAAACTGGAAATGTAAACTGCTCCCCAATTGACCCTTGAGCAACGTAAGTGTTAGGGGTGCCAACACCCTGTGCAGTCAAAAATCCATGTATAGGGCTTCCCTGGTGGCACAGTGGTTGAGAGTCCGCCTGCCATTGCAGGGGACACGGGTTCATGCCCCAGTCCGGGAAGATCCCACGTGCCGCTGAGTGGCTGGGCCCGTGAGCCATGGCTGCTGAGCCTGCGCGTCAGGAGCCTGTGCTCCACAACGGAAGAGGCCACAGCAGTGAGAGGCCCGCGTACAGCAAAAAAAAAAAAAAAAAAAAAAAATCATGTATAACTTTTGACTCCTCCAAAATGTAACTAAAAATTGTAATAAATGTAACTACTGTTGATCACCTTACCAATAACATAAATAATTAACACATATTTTGTATGTTATATTTATTATGTACTATATTCTTACACTAAGGTAAGCTGGAGATCTTACCTTAGTGTAATGTGAGATCTTCCCAGACCGGGGCACGAACCCGTGTCCCCTACATTGGTAGGCAGACAATCAATCATTGTGCCACCAGGGAAGCCCTAGATTATCTGTTTATAAGATAAATTGTCTGTCAGTACTTGCATCAATATTGTCTTATATGATACAAAACACTGCAGGTGTTATACATATTACTAACACTAGACATCAAAAATGAAAATATAATGTGAAAAAGAAATTCATATTTATTTACAATATAGTGATTCACGCATTGATAACAAAGAAGCAGTAATATGATTTCTTTATGGTAGCCTATCCTGTACACGAATGAAGAAACTGTTATAAAATGTTTATAGTATACAGTATTACAGTCATTCATAATATAGTATTGGAAACATTGTTATACTTTTAAAAAAACACTTACCTGTGATAGACTGATACACAGTTCTCCATTTTTTTACTTTTTTCGGTACGCGGGCCTCTCACTGCTGTGGCCTCTCCCGTTGCGGAGCACAGGCTCCGGACGCGCAGGCTCAGCGGCCATGGCTCACCGGGCCTAGCCGCTCCGTGGTATGTGTGATCTTCCCAGACCGGGGCACGAGCCCGCGTCCCCTGCATCGGCAGGCGGACTCTCAACCACTGCGCCACCAGGGAAGCCCTGCTTTTTCATTTTTGTAAAACCATTTCTATATAGTACAAACCCTCCCAACTTTTGCTTTAGTTTCATAGAAGTGTCTATGTTGCAAAAGAAGTCAAAAGCACTCCTGAAAAATGGGAACTATTCTGCTAGACTGTTGAATGTCAATTCGGTTTTTGGCACTACTTCATCTATGTCTTCTCATCATCTGGCCCTGGTTTGGAAGTGTTCATCTCCATCAAGTCATCTTCTGTTCATTCCTCTGATGTGATGTCTATTAGCTCTTGAATTTCTTCAAGATCTATATCTTCAAACCTGCATCGGCAGGCGGACTCTCAACCACTGCGCCACCAGGGAAGCCCCCATCCCCCACCTTTTTTTGCCAGATCCACAGTCTCTTTTGTGATTTCCTTGATTGGCTGTGTCATAAATTCTGTGAAATCATACAGAACATCTGGACACAGCTTTCTTCAACAGGAATTTATTGTTTTGGGTTTGATGGCTTCATGAAGTTTTCTATAACAATGGTTTCTTCAAGGGTGCCAGACTTTCATAATATTCTTTCTAATGGGGTTCTCTTCGATACTGTTGACAACCCTTTTAATAAAGTACTGCATGTAATGGGCCTTAAAGGTCCTTCATGACCCCCTGATCTAGAGGCTGAATTAGAGACATTGTGTTTGGGTGCAAGTAGACCCTTCAAAGCTTTTGGCATTGAACTTATGGGGTTCTGAGTGGCCAGGGGCATCATCAATATCAAAAGAACTTGAAAAGGCAGTCCCTTACTGTCAAGGTACTTCCAGACTTCAGGGACAAAGCATTGATGGAACTAATCCAGACAACGCATTTCTGTTGTCTAGAAGACTGGCAGCTGGTGTCTATCTTTTCCTTTCAAGTCTCAAGGGTTAATAGCTTTATATTACATAAGGGCAGTCCTGATCACAAACCCAACTGCATTTGCACAAAAGAGTAGAGTTAGCTATTCCATCCTGCCTTAAATCCTGGTGCTTGCTTCTCTTCCCTTGTGGCATTTTCTTCCAGAATAGGGCACTTTCATCTGCATTAAAAACCTGTTCAGGCAGATATCCTTTCTCCTAAATGATTTTCTTAATGGCATCTGGGAACTCACCTGCTGCCTCTTAGTCAGCAGAAGCTGCTTCTCCTGTTATCTTGACATTTTTTAAGCCAAACCTCTTTCTAAAATTATCAAACCATCATTTGCTGGCATTAAATTCTCTAGCTTTAGGTCCTTCACCTTCCTTTTGCTTTAAGTTGTTATATGACAACTTTGCTTTTTCTCAAATCATATTATGCAGACCTCAGTCTACAGTACATATCAAGCAATTCAACTTCTTGTAATGTCATGACTTGGCTTCTTGCAAGCACTTCCAGCATCACTAGTGGCACTTTGTATGGGTCCTCTGGTGTTATTCATGTGTGTTTGTGTGCACTAAACACAATGAAAAATACACAAGAACCATGAGAGATCATTTTTACTGCAATATGCAACTTAGACCAACTGCTCAGACAGAGATGATTATGATCACATGATGTTTTAAGCAGATACAGGCATCACTTGCACTCACCTCAATAGCAACAGGAGGTGGCTGCAAATTATTACAGTAGTACTGTATGTATTACAGTTAATTTTATGCAGTTATGATTTAATACAGCATCTCTATATTTGCTTACATTTCTCACAGCTGTGAATGGTGCCATGTACTGTCTATAAGTGTGTGCATAAGTTTTGATAAATTTTAACTTTTTATAATAGATTTGTGTGTATTTTATGGTAGGAAATGATAAAATAGACTAGGATCTACATATATTTTATGCATTCATGACATCCTTAGGCTTTTCTTAATTTTTTGATATTCCTAGGCTATACCGTTTGTGAGTTTTTTCAAATTGTCACAAATCTCCAAAAATTTTTCTAGTATATTATTGAAAAAAATCTGCTTATAAGTGGACCCACAGAGTTCAGACCCATGTTCAAGGGTCAATTGTATATGCCTTTCTTTTAAAAGCTATTAAGATTTCAACACCTTGCTTGGAAAGAAATATTATCATTACCAGGCATTTGTAAAGTCATTTTCTTTTGTCTGTTTTCTTCTCAATCCTCTGAAATAGCAGACAAGAAGAATGGAATTTCACAGATGCCTAGTTAGAACCTAAGTTTTGTTTTGTTTTGTTGTTTGTTATCTTTTCCCCAGTGGCTGAAGAATGAGACAACTTTCTTGAAAACTGATGTCCCTTTAACATCTCCCAAGCTAGAACTGTCTAATCTTAAATTATCTGATGCATTTCAACATTTCAGATTTCCAATGAGAAAACAGGACACGTACGAATATTTTAACAATCTAGCATTTGCAACTTTAAAATATCACAATGAAGTACGCAATAGTCCATACCACTTATCACTTTACAACAATATGCAAATGTAAATTATCTCACTACTAATAGTAATTTTATTATTAATAGTAAATATCTAATTAATTATTAGTTATCTGGAAAATGGAAAAAAAGAAACTCTTCCAAAAGACTCAAACTAGCAAAAAAAAGTTAAACTAAGCAAACTAAAGTCATATGTATTTTAAAATACCACTTTAGAATAATTTTGGAAGTTCACCTGTTCCATATGTATGAATAAAATAGTCAACACACATTTGAGGAATTGAGTCAGCTCTGTTTTAGGGAACACTGAATTTTTTTCTTTTTTTTTGCCTCCAAAAATTGATAAGACTTCAATCTGTAAAGACAAGCACATTATTCCAACTTTTTCTGATTTATGACACTATAATATAATAAAAACTTCTTTCCTAGTAATTATCATATATAATAAACAACTTTAACCACATTTTTTTATCCATGCCTGAGGTACAGTAAAAAATACATGTTTGGTCTTTGTCCCTGGCACAAAACCTCTGTAATCTCTTGAAAGACAACAGTGTTTTTGGTGTGCTAATAAGATGACTCTTGGCTGGGGAGCTCCTAGACAGTTTCAGGATGGACCCTGTTTATCAGAAAGATCAAGCCTTGATTAAAACCTTGGAAGTTCAGTCTCATCCCCAACCACCAGGGAGGGGACAAAGGCTAGAGACTGAGGCAATCACCAGTGTTTATCGATTTAATCAATCATGTCTACATAATGCAATCCCCATAAAAATGTCCCTAACCAAAGGGGTTCAGAGCACTACAGAGGTAGTGAACGCTTCCATACACCAGAAGGGTAGTGCAACCCAACTCCATGGAGATAGAACCTCCTGTGTTTGGGACTCTTCCAGATATCACTCTATGTACCTCTTCATTTGTACCCTTTATAATAAACCAGTGATAGTAAGTAAAGTGTTTCCCTGAGTTCTGGAGCCGTTCTAGCCAATTATCAAATCTAAAAGTTTTGGGGACTGTGAGTGGGAACTTGTAGCCAAGTTAGACAGAAGAGTATATGCCTTGGAACTCAATTCTATGGATAGTCTTGTGGGACTGAATCCTTAAATTTGTAGAGTCTGGACAATAACTTCTTGTAGTTGGTGCCAGAATTGAATTGAATTGTAGGACACCCAGTTTGGTGACTAGGAGTTGGAGAGTTGGCTGTAGGTGTGGAAGAAGTCCACATATTTGGTTCAGAAGTGTTATGATAAAAAACAGATCATAACACCACAGAATATGGTGTAAAAATTAATAATTTTAATTGTATTATTGTCAATCATATATAATTACATTAAATATAGTTGTATTGGGCTTCCCTGGTGGCGCAGTGCTTGAGAGTCCGCCTGCCGATGCAGGAGACGCGGGTTCGTGCCCCGTTTCGGGAAGATCCCACATGCCGCGGAGCGGCTGGGCCCGTGAGCCATGGCCGCTGAGCCTGCGCGTCCGGAGCCTGTGCTCCGCAAATGGGAGAGGCCACAACAGTGAGAGGCCCGCATAACGCAAGGAAAAAAAAAAAAAAAATATATATATATATATATAGTTGTATTAATATTAATGCAAATCATAATTTTTATTCAATGTGTTTATTGAAGATTTACTATGTTCCAGCCTTAATATAAGCACCGTGTAAAAAATGGAAAAAAAGTCACCTTGAAATTCTGTGGGAATATATTCATCAAATGAGAAAAAACCAAATATATATATACATATATATTGTCTTTTGGAAAGTCTGAGAATTTTCAGAATTTTCAGAATTTTACCTCTTTCTTCTCACATTTTACTCTAAGCAGCACGGTATCACCCAGGCTGCATGCATCACTTAGGCTGGAAATATCCTTAGCTAGATCATTAGGTATATTTTCCATTTGCATATTGTTCTTTCCCATTAAATTACAAGTATCCACTTTCCTCTGATTTTCGATAGAATTTTTCTCAATTTCCTTTAAGCCTTCACCCATGGCCTCCTCAAATGGTACTTCTACAAACAGCTTCTTCTAGGCTTTTCCAGCTTTTACAAACACTCTCAAATTTTCCTAGTTTCTTCCCACTGCCCAGTTTTAAAGCCACTCCTACCTTATAGAATTATTTTATGCTAGCTCCTCACTTTCAGGTAACAAAATATGTATTAGTCATACCATATTACTACTAAAATCAAGTAGCTTAAAACAATAAATATTATATTATAGTTTCTGTGGGACAGGAATTCAGACGATGCTTATTGTTTTCAATCAGGATGTTTCATGTGATTATAGTCATTTGCTGGCTAGGGCTGCTGTCACCTGAAAGCTTGGCTGGGTTAAAGAATTTGCTTCAAGGATGACTCACTCCTCTGGTTGATGACAGGAGGCCTCAGTTTCTTGATTCTTGTTGGCAGAAGGCTTTAGTTTCTCTCCACATGGGCTTCTTGCAGCAGTTAACTTCCCTGAGAGAGTGACTGAACAGGAAGCTACAGGACGTTTATGACCTGATCTCCAGAGATATTCCATTGTTGCCATTTAATTCTATCCATTAGAAGCAAGTCATTAAGTCCATCCCACGTTCAAGTGGATGGAGATTAGGCTACATCTCTTATAGGAGGAATAGCAAAGAATTTATGGGCATATTTTAAAACCACTCCTCCTTTGGGAATTTCAATTACTTCAATTACATACATATTTGGCGCTTGAAATTGTCCCTTAGCTAAATGATAATTTGTTCATTTGTTTTCCTATCATTTTTTTCTGTATGTTTTATTTTGGATAGTTTCTCTCGCTATACCTTTAAATTCATTACTCTTTTTTTTTCTGTAATATTTAATCTTCTATTGATCCTATCAAGTGTAATTTCATCTCAGCATTGTAGTTTCATTTCTAGAAATTAAATTGTCTTTTTGATTCCTCTATGTTTCTACCTAATATGTTCAATTGTCCTCTGTATTCTTGAATATATGGGATACAGTGACACCTTAAGCTAATGTCCTTTTCTATTCAATTGATCATCATTTTGTTCATTTGCCATTTCAGAATCAGTACATTTGATCAATATTTTTCTTAATTATGTGTAGTATTTTCTTGCTTCTTTTCATGCCTAGTAATGTCTTATTGAACTCCAGGTATTGTGAATTTTCCTCTGTTCTTTGCCTGGATTTAGTTAAGACACTTGGAAACATTTTGAAACTTGCAGATTGAGTTTTAATCTGTATTGTATGGGACCAGAGCAATGGAATTACGGGGACAATTTGCACAACCCCTGAGACAAAATACTTCTGAGCACTTTACTCAACACCCTGGGCTGATGATGGCTGGTGGGAATAGGCACTTAGACTCACTCTGTGGGAGCACTGGGGATTGTTCCTCTAATTCTTTCAAGAGTTCCTTCCCTTGCCTCAAGTTCCCTCACATGTAAATGCTAATTATTACTTAGCTGAATTCTGGAGGGATATTGTCTGCAAATGACCAGACCTCATCCCATGAATAGCTCTCTTCTTTCTATTATTCTGCCCTAAGTACTTTACTTTCTTTACCTTCCTGAACACAGAGCTCTATCCCGACAACTCATTTAGTCTGTTGATGTTTCCCTTGGCCTCACCAGTTGCTCTTTGGCCTGAAATATTTCTATAGGTAGTAAGCTGGGGTTACCCTAGTGTTCACCTTATTTGACTCCCATCTCCCAAGAATCACTGTCCTTGGTTGCCTGATGTCCAATGTCTTGAGAAACATTATTTCCTATATTCTGCCAATGTTTCACTCATTTGAAGAAAAAGGGTAAATTCTGTCATCATTGGCCAGAAGTAGATATCCTCAGAAGACTATTTCATAGAATATATCTTAAATTTCAAAATTTTATTTTGTAAATGTTTTAGCAATTATATATGGGTCAGTCTTAATAGCCAAATAAATCCTATTGCTAATAAAAATGGTTAACATGGGCTTCCCTGGTGGTGCAGTGGTTAAGAATCCGCCTGCCAATGCAGGAGACATGGGTTCAAGCCCTGGTCCAGGAAGATCCCACATGCCGTGGAGAAACTAAGCCCATGTGCCATGACTACTGAGCCCGTGTGCCACAACTACCGAAGCCCGTGAGCCTAGAGCCCGTGCTCCACAACAAGAGAAGCCACCACAATAAGCATGCGCATTGCAACGAAGAATAGCCCCCACTCTCCACAACTAGGGAAGGCCTGCGCGCACCAATGAAGACTCAACACAGCCAAAAATAAATAAAATAAATAAATTATTTTTAAAAAATGGTTAACATATGTTTGCCTATTAACATAATTGGTTGTCACATAATAAGATATATATTTCTTTACTTCTCATATAGACATATGTATATAATTTTATTTGGAATTTTTAGTAAAGTATACCAAACAAAGGTTTAATTTTTAGTGAAAACATTAAATCAAGCAGTAATTTGCTAACATACATTCTAAAAGAAAAATATAATTTTTTTCATATTTTATAGATACATCAAATATAAGACCCAGCCCCACTTAAAAAGAAAGAAAGAAAGAAAAACAAGCATCTGGCCCTATATTTATAAGATCAAGCCTCTAGTTTCTCTTTTATTAATTCCAAGTAGCAAATTTGATTTTATCTTTGTGTGGGACAAGCTCAAAATATCTTTCAGTCATGTAGTACTAACTAATCCCTATGAATTGCTTTCTGAGTTGTTTTTATAAATTATTTCCTTTTGGAGCATATTGATTGCTGTGGAAATGAATTAAAACTGTCAGCACTGGTTTATTTAGCTGACTTCACACGTTTGAATAAATTGAAGTCATAATTTTTTTTTTTCACAGTACGCAGGCCTCTCACTGTTGTGGCCTCTCCCGTTGCGGAGCACAGGCTCCGGACGCGCAGGCTCAGCGGCCATGGCTCATGGGTCTAGCCTTTCCATGGCATGTGGGATCTTCCTGGACTGGGGCACGAACCCGTGTCGCCTGCATCAGCAGGCAGACTCTCAACCACTGCACCACGAGGGAAGCGCATAAATTTTGATGCTATGAAAGTAAAAAATTTAATTTTAATACAAAATTGAGGAAAATGACCAAAAAAACAATGATTTCTCAGAAGATGAAATGATGGAATTATTCTCTTCCATACTGGGAGCTATTCCAAAAATAATAATGGTTTGTAAGGTGGTCCTCTCTGTATTGCTCATGAGAAAGTGCTGATGAAAGTGAGCACTACATTAGTGTTCTTCACTATCCTTCTATCCAAATTGTCATTCATGCACAATAGGACAAATGGAACTCAGCACAGACCAAACCTGCTGACTCTATGACACCATGTCTTAACAAACAATGAAGGAATATTTTTTCTCTTAGCAGTAAATTAGAGCTAAAGAAAGAAAAACAAAAGGGTTTTTGAAAGAAGATTCAGCTTGAAGTAACTACAAATTAAAACTATACTTTGGGGCTTCCCTGGTGGCGCAGTGGTCTTGAGACAGAGTCTTGAGACAGTCATTCTAATTATCATTTTATTAACAGCCTTCCAGAAAGAAAGTTAGCATCCTTTAAAGGAAAGAAATTAATTCCAGACCCTAAGCAACATAGGATTGACAATGTCTATCATATAATTTAAAAATCACAGAAAATGTGAAGATACAGGAAAATGTGACCCATAACCAACAGAACCTCCGAACCCCTCCTCAAAAAAAAAAAAAAAGAGAAAACAGAAAGAAAAGAAACAAAAGAATAGATTCAGACTTATAATATAGTTTGAAATTAGTTGACAAGGAATTTAAAACCACAACTGTAAATAAGGTCAGTGATATAAAGGAAACAATCGATATAATAAGAAAAAGATGGAAAATGAAAGAATATAAAAAAGAAGAAAATGGAAATCATTCAATGAAAAATACTATATATGAAATGAAAAATGTATTGAATGTGCTTAAAAACAGATTAGGCACTGCAGAAGAAAAGATAAGTAAAAAAATCATAATTAAAACAGAGTCTGGACAGACTCTGGGAGGTCTCACAGTGAGGAGAACTGCTGCTGGTGGCCTTGTCCCCACGGTGAGCCACAGCCACCCCCTGCCTCTACAGGATATCCTCCAACAGTAGCAGGAGTTTGGTTAGCAGTAAATGACCAGCTAAAGATCATAAACTCTGGCTGAGGTGAGCTGGAGCCGGGCACGGAGAGGGGCGAGTCAGCCACGTCCAGGACTTGTACCCCGGGCTGGTCTCCCGTCTCCCGGGGAGCGGTGGAGTTATCCAAGGAGGTGAGCTGGAGCCAGGCCCGGAGAGTGACGAGTCTGCCACGACCAGGACTTGGACCCCGGGCTGGTCTCCCGTCTCCCGGGGAGCGGCGGGGGTGTCCAGAGAAGGTAACTACTTTGCCCACGTTCTAAACTGCCAAGTGGATGAAAGGCTCTTGCTGCTCCAGCCAGGAGTCAGGACTCTGCCTCTGAGGTGGGAGAGCCAACTTCAGAACACTCGTCAAGAAGAGACCTCCCAGCCCCACATAATATCAAATGGTGAAAATCTTCCAGAGACCTCCATCTCAACACCAGCACCCAGCTTCACTCAACGACCAGCAAGCTACAGTGCTGGACAACCTATGCCAACCATATAGCAAGACAGGAACACAACCCCACCCACTAGCAGAGAGGCTGCCTAAAATCATAATAAGTCCACAGACACCCCAAAACACACCACCAGACGTGGACCTGCCCACTAGAGAGACAAGATCTAGCCTCATACACCACAACACAGGCACTAGTCCCCTCCACCAGGAAGCCTACACAACCCACTGAACCAACCTTAGCCACTGGAGACAGACATCAAAAACAACGGGAGCTACAAACTTGCAGCCTGCAAAAAGGTGAACCCAATCACAGTAAGATAAGCAAAATGAGAAGACAGAAAAACACACAGCAGATGAAGGAGCAAGATAAAAACCCACCAGACCTAACAAATGAAGAGGAAATAGGCAGTCTACCTGAAAAAGAGTTCAGAATAATGATAGTAAAGATGATCCAAAATCTTGGAAATAGAATGGACAAAATGCAAGAAGCAGTTAACAAGGACCTAGAAGAAATAAAGATGAAACAGACAATGATGAACAACACAATAAATGAAATGAAAAATACTCTAGATGGGATCAATAGCAGAATAAATGAGGCAGAAGAACGGATAAGTGACCTGGAAGATAAAATAGTGGAAATAACTACTGCAGAGCAGAATAAAGAAAAAAGAATGAAAAGAACTGAGGACAGTCTCAGAGACCTCTGGGACAACATTAAACGCACCAACATTCGAATTATAGGGGTTCCAGAAGAAGAAGAGAAAAAGAAAGGGACTGAGAAAATATTTGAAGAGATTATAGTTGAAAACTTCCCTAATATGGGAAAGGAAATCGTTAATCAAGTCCAGGAAGCACAGAGAGTCCCATACAGGATAAATTCAAGGAGAAATACGCCAAGACACATATTAATCAAACTGTCAAAAACTAAATACAAAGAAAGCATATTAAAAGCAGCAAATCCAAGAAGAAGATATAACAATTGTAAATATTTATGCACCCAACATAGGAGCACCTCAATACATAAGGCAAAAACTAGCAGCCATAAAAGGGGAAATCGACAGTAACACATTCATAGTAGGGGACTTCAACACCCCACTTTCACCAATGGACAGATCATCCAAAATGAAAATAAATAAGGAAACACAAGCTTTAAATGATACATTAAACAAGATGGACTTAATTGATATTTATAGGACACTCCATCCAAAAACAACAGAATACACATTTTTCTCAAGCGCTCATGGAACATTCTCCAGGATAGATCATATCTTGGGTCACAAATCAAGCTTTTGTAAATTTAAGAAAATTGCAATTGTATCAAGTATCTTTTCCGACCACAATGCCATGAGACTAGATATCAACTATAGGAAAAGAGCTGTAAAAAATACAAACACATGGAGGCTAAACAATACACTACTTAATAACGAAGTGATCACTGAAGAAATCAAAGAGGAAATTAAAAAATACCTAGAAACAAATGACAATGGAGATACAACGACCCAAAACCTATGGGATGCAGCAAAAGCAGTTCTAAGAGGGAAGTTTATAGCAATACAAGCCCACCTTAAGAAGCAGGAAACATCTCGAATAAACAACCTAACCTTGCACCTCAAGCAATTAGAGAAAGAAGAACAAAAAAACCCCAGAGTTAGCAGAAGGAAAGAAATCATAAAAATCAGATCAGAAATAAATGAAAAAGAAATGAAGGAAACAATAGCAAAGATCAATAAAACTAAAAGCTGGTTCTTTGAGAAGATAAACAAAATAGATAAACCATTAGCCAGACTCATCAAGAAAAAAAGGGAGAAGACTCAAATCAATAGAATCAGAAATGAAAAAGGAGAAGTAACAACTGACACTGCAGAAATACAAAAAATCATGAGGGATTACTACAAGCAACTCTATGCCAATAAAATGGACAATCTGGAAGAAATGGACAAATTCTTAGAAATGCACAAACTGCCAAGACTGAATCAGGAAGAAATAGAAAATATGAACAGACCAATCACAAACACTGAAATTGAAACTGTGATTAAAAATCTTCCAACAAACAAAAGCCCAGGACCAGATGGCTTCACAGGCGAATTCTATCAAACATTTAGAGAAGAGCTAACACCTATTCTTCTCAAACTCTTCCAAAATATAGCAGAGGGAGGAACACTCCCAAACTCATTCTACGAGGCCACCATCACCTTGATACCAAAACCAGACAAGGATGTCACAAAGAAAGAAAACTACAGGCCAATATCACTGATGAACATAGATGCAAAAATCCTCAACAAAATACTAGCAAACAGAATCCAACAGCACATTAAAAGGATCATACACCATGATCAAGTGGGGTTTATTCCAGGAATGCAAGGATTCTTCAATATACGCAAATCTATCAATGTGATTAACCATATTAACAAATTGAAGGAGAAAAACCATATGATCATCTCAATAGATGCAGAGAAAGCTTTTGACAAAATTCAACACCCATTTATGATAAAAACCCTGCAGAAAGTAGGTGTAGAGGGAACTTTCCTCAATATAATAAAGGCCGTATATGACAAGCCCACAGCCAACATCATCCTCAATGGCGAAAAACTGAAAGCATTTCCACTAAGGTCAGGAACAAGACAAGGTTGCCCACTCTCACCACTCTTATTCAACATAGTTTTGGAAGTTTTAGCCACAGCAATCAGAGAAGAAAAGGAAATAAAAGGAATCCAAATCGGAAAAGAAGAAGTAAAGCTGTCACTGTTTGCAGATGACATGATACTATACATAGAGAATCCTAAAGATGCTACCAGAAAACTACTAGAGCTAATCAATGAATTTGGTAAAGTAGCAGGATACAAAATTAATGCACAGAAATCTCTGGCATTCCTATATACTAACGATGAAAAATCTGAAAGTGAAATCAAGAAAACACTCCCATTTACCATTGCAACAAAAAGAATAAAATATCTAGGAATAAACCTACCTAAGGAGACAAAAGACCTGTATGCAGAAAATTATAAGACACTGATGAAAGAAATTAAAGATGATACAAACAGATGGAGAGATATACCATGTTCTTGGATTGGAAGAATCAACATTGTGAAAATGACTCTACTCCCCAAAGCAATCTATAGATTCAATGCAATCCCTATCAAACTACCACTGGCATTTTTCACAGAACTAGAACAAAAAATTTCACAATTTGTATGGAAACACAAAAGACCCCGAATAGCCAAAGCAATCTTGAGAACAAAAAATGGAGCTGGAGGAATCAGGCTGCCTGACTTCAGACTATACTACAAAGCTACAGTAATCAAGACAGTATGGTACTGGCACAAAAACAGAAAGATAGATCAATGGAATAGGATAGAAAGCCCAGAGATAAACCCATGCACATATGGTCACCTTATCTTTGATAAAGGTGGCAGGAATATACAGTGGAGAAAGGACAGCCCCTTCAATAAGTGGTGCTGGGAAAACTGGACAGGTACATGTAAAAGTATGAGATTAGATCACTCCCTAACACCATACACAAAAATAAGCTCAAAATGGATTAAAGACCTAAATGTAAGGCCAGAAACTATCAAACTCTTAGAGGAAAACATAGGCAGAACACTCTATGACATAAATCACAGCAAGATCCTTCTTGACCCATCTCCTAGAGTAATGGAGATAAAAACAAAAATAAACAAATGGGACCTAATGAAACTTCAAAGCTTTTGCACAGCAAAGGAAACCATAAACAAGACCAAAAGACAGCCCTCAGAATGGGAGAAAATATTTGCAAATGAATCAACTGACAAAGGATTAATCTCTAAAATTTACAGGCAGCTCATGCAGCTCAATAACAAAAAAATAAACAACCCAATCCAAAAATGGGCAGAAGACCTAAATAGACATTTCTCCAAAGAAGATATACAGACTGCCAACAAACACATGAAAGAATGCTCAACATCATTAATCATTAGAGAAATGCAAATCAAAACTACAATGAGATATCATCTCACACCAGTCAGAATGGCCATCATCAAAAAATCTAGAAACAATAAATGCTGGAGAGGGTGTGGAGAAAAGGGAACACTCTTGCACTGCTGGTGGGAATGTGAATTGGTTCAGCCACTATGGAGAACAGTATGGAGGTTCCTTAAAAAACTACAAATAGAACTACCATATGACCCAGCAATCCCACTACTAGGTATATACCCTGAGGAAACCAGAATTCAGAAAGAGTCATGTACCAAAATGTTCATTGCAGCTCTATTTACAATAGCCCGGAGATGGAAACAACCTAAGTGCCCGTCGTCGGATGAATGGATAAAGAAGATGTGGCACATATATACAATGGAATATTACTCAGCCATAAAAAGAAACGAAATTGAGCTATTTGTAATGAGGTGGATAGATCTAGAGTCTGTCATACAGAGTGAAGTAAGTCAGAAAGAGAAGGACAAATACCGTATGCTAACACATATATATGGAATTTAAGAAAAAAAAAATGTTATGAAGAACCTAGGGGTAAAACAGGAATAAAGACAGAGACCTACTGGAGAACAGACTTGAGGATATGGGGAGGGGGAAGGGTGAGGTGTGTTAGGGCGAGAGAGAGACATGGACATATATATACTAACAAACGTAAGGTAGATAGCCAGTGGGAAGCAGCCGCATGGCACAGGGAAACCGGCTCGGTTCTTTGTGGCTGTCTGGAGGGGTGGGATAGGGAGGGTGGGAGGGAGGGAGACAAAGAGGGAAGAGATATGGGAACATATGTATATGTATAACTGATTCACTCTGTTATAAAGCAGAAACTAACACACCATTGTAAAGCAATTATACCCCAATAAAGATGTTAAAAAAAAAACAAAAAAAAACAGAGTCTGTGTGTAGAAATTTACTTAGTCATGTTAAATTATCCTAAACTTACTTAGGTTTCATGTTTAATTTATTTTTTTCATGATTCATTGTTTGCTCATATACAATGAGAACAAAACTGTTGCCTGTCATATCAGTAAATAAAGGATGTCGCAGCCACCAAACCATCACATTACAGCTCCTCCCCCCACCCCCAATGGTGAGCCATGAAAGAACTCAGGATGGAAGCAGGAGGCCTGCCGTCAAGCCATCAGCCACTGCAGCCATCCCCCAGTGGTGCACCCTGAGGAGACTCAGGATGGGAAAACACAGGATACTGGCCCCAGATAGCTGAGGTACATATCAAATGAATGTTTTCAATGAGCCCAGATTTTTGTATCTTCCCTTACATAGAAGAGCTAAGTTCGTTAACTTGAGATGTCTGGTTTTCTTTAATTAACAATAATCTTTTGATGTTCTTCCTGATGTTTGCTGCAAAAACTCCTACATATTCTGGCTCCTCCCTTACTTCTTCAGAGCAGCCCCTTAGAGCTATCTGCGAGGTTGTCTCCCAAGCTTGAAGTCCTCAGAATGTCTGCTGAATAAAATATAATTCTCAATTTTTAGGTTGTGCAATATTTTTTCAGTCGGCAATATGTATAGGACCAAGGCTTAGGGAAACAAGAGATTATATTAAAGAGTCTAAGAGATCTTTAATGGAAGGGAAGAACATTAAAGAAGATAAAAATTGAGGTGGAAAAAATATTTGAAGAAATAATATACTGATACAAATTTTTACAAAACTTTTAACTCATAAATCCAAAGATCTCAGAAAACTTCAAACATGATAAACGTCCCCAAAATTACACCTAGATACTTAATACTCAAATGTTGAAAATCAAAATAAAGGAAAATATCTTTAAATCAGCCAAAGAGACATCATAAATAAAAATGGACAAAAACTCAAATTTTTTTTATCATCAGCAATGATAAAATCCACATAAATATGAAAAGATGTCTGTCAGATGTTGAAAGAGATAACAAAAAGATCTCTCAACATAAAATTCTGTATCCAGTAAAAATATCTATCAGTAGTGAAGCTGATTATTCCATTTCTATTTAGGATGTCGAAAACCCCAAGAAAATGTCATTACTTCACTAACAATGAGAAAAGAGCTGAACAATATGCAAAATTGTGTTATCTATTTTAAGTTCATTAGAGATATGAGGTCACACAGCAATAAGTATTTTGAATTCCAAAGAGTGACAAGTTTCCCTGGGAAGAGATGAAACACAGGAACTGTTTTACTTTGAACAAAGCACTAGAAGAAAAAATGGATATCGTAAAAGCAGGTAAGAAAAAAACCAGCTAAAATTTTAAAACATTCTTAAAGAGTAAATAGAAGATAGCAAGACAATTTAGATAACTATGAGTCCCCTGAAACTCTATTTCATATAGACTGTCCAGATCTCTTCCATTGGTCATCACCAGGTGTTTTTAAGAAGGACCAGGAGCAGAGCAAGAGTCAGAAGAGGGACTCCACACGGTTTCCCAGACCCTTCTCTCCCATGAAGCAAAATATAAGCCACTGGAAGAGAGGCAGAAAACTCATAATCCTAGGGCCATGCAAAATCCATCACCCAAGAAAATTCCTTTAACTTTTCTTATAGTGTAGATCTACTTGTGGTAAATTCTCTCAATATTTGTTTACTTAAAAAGACTTTTCTTGGGCTTCCCTGGTGGTGCAGTGGTTAAGAATCCACCTGCCAATGCAGGGGACATGGGTTCGAGCCCTGGTACAGGAAGACCCCACATGCTGCAGAGCAGCTAAGCCTGAGCGCCACAACTACTGAGCCTGCACTCTAGAGCCCGTGAGCCACAACTATTGAGCCCATGTGCCACAACTACTGAAGCCCATGTGCCTAGAGCCCGTGCTCCACAACAAGAGAAGCCACCTCAGTGAGAAGCCCGCTCACCACAACAAAGAGTAGCCTCTGCTCACCACAAGTAGAGGAAGCCCACACACAGCAACAAAGACCCAATGAAGCCAAAAATAAACAAACAAATTAATTAATTTAAATAAAAAAGACTTTTCTTAAAAACATTGTTTAAAAAAATTTTCAAATGTGGAACAAAATTGAAAGAATTATACAGTAACCACCTGTATACTTACTATCCATATTCTATCAGTAACATTTTATCATATGTGCTTAAGCACACAGGTATCCATACATCCATCTCTCAAGATTCTATTTTGAAGGTAAAGCCAATAGGATTTTTCTTGCTTGATAATTTTTACAAATGATGGTTTAAAGCAAAATCTTAACAATATCTTATTTCGTTTATAACACAGAGAAAAAATGTTACAATAATAGCACAAAGTATAAGAGGGGGTAAAAGGAAGTATATTACTGTAAAGTTCTTACATTATATTTAAAGTGGTATATTAATTCAAGGGGGGTTATGAGACATTAATGATACATATTGTGGTTACTAAAACAATATTTTCAAAAAATAGTTATAACTAATAAACCAAATCCGAAGACTCTAGAAAAAGAAGAAAAAAAAAAACCCAAAATAAGTAGAAGGAATAGAATAATATACATGTGTGAATAAATCAAAGGAATAGAAAAAAGAAACTAGAGAACTGAAACAAAGTTGAATTTTTGAAGAGTTAAATAAAATTGAAAAGTTCAGATCATGGAAAAAAGAGAGAAAACACTCTTACTAAATCAGAAATGAGAGGACACGTCCGCACATTTTATGAACATTAGAAAACTAACAAGTCAATGAAAGTCTATGTCAATAAATTTGACAAGTTATATGAGATGTAAACATATCTAGAAAGAAAAAAAAAACAAAACAGACAAAAGGTAGAAAAATCTGAACAGAATTTTGTTTTAAAAAAAGGATTTTATGGGGCTCCTCTGGTGGCGCAGTGGTTGAGAGTCCGCCTGCCGATGCAGAGGACATGGGTTCGTGCCCTGGTCCAGGAAGATCCCACATGCCGCGGAGTGGCTGGGCCCGTGAGCCATGGCCGCTGAGCCTGTGCATCTGGAGCCTGTGCTCCGCAACGGGAGAGGCCACAACAGTGAGAGGCAGCGTACCAAAAAAAAAAAAAAAAAGGATTTTATGATTAAAAACTTTCTTAGAAACTAAACCCCAAGCACAGAAGTCTTCATTGCTAAATCTTACCAAACATTATCAAGAAATAATACCAAACTCACACATACTCCTGCACAGAATAAGAGAAGAGGGAACACTGTCCAACCCCACACAAAGAAATTACAAGAAATAAAATTACTAAGCAGTATTTTTCACAACCACAGATACAAAAATCCTAAACAAAATATTAGCAAATTGCATCTAGTTATAGATTCAATAAAAAGGATAATCATGACTGTGATGTTTTTTAAACATATCCACAAATATTTTCACTGTCTCACAACAAGGCTACTTACTTTTCCCTTGAATATAGGCTGACTTAGTTACTTGCTTTTAATGTATAGGAGGCAGGCGGTACAGTTGATGCTTCGTGCCAGATTTTTTTTTTTTACTTGGGGTATAGTTGCTTTACAATGTTGTGTTAGTTTCTGCTGTTCATCAAAGTGAAGTAGCTATATGTATACATATATCCCCTCTTTTTTGGATTTCCTTCCCATTTAGGTCACCACAGAGCATGGCGTAGAGTTCCCTGTGCTATACAGCAGGTTCTCATTAGTTATCTGTTTTATACATAGTAGTGGATATATGTCAATCCCAATCTCCCAATTCACCCCACCCCCTCTTTCCCCCCTTGGTGTCCATACTTCTGTTCTCTACCACTGTGCCTCTATTTCTGCATTGCAAATAGGTTCATCTGTACCATTTTTCTAGACTCCCAGATTATAAAGAGCAAAGCAGTTCCTGTCTAGTTCTCTCAGGACTAGTGTCCTTGGAATCCAGTCATTAGAGTGGGGAAGCCCAGACCACATGCAGAAATTTCCAGTAGGTATTCCAGTTTGCAGCCTCTGGTAAAGTCACACCCTAAAGTTAGCATCAACCACCTTACATGTTGACTGAGGGGACTCCAGCTCGACTGCAACCCTATGAAAGGCTGTGAGCTAAAAACATCCACCTGCACTGTCAAATATAAATAAAATTTTTGCTATTACAGCAACCCTAAGTTTAGGACAGTTGGCTGTGCAATAGATAACTGGAAAACTAACCTAATGTGGTTTATTCCAGGAATGTATGTTGGTTTAACGTTTGGAAATCAATTAATTCTATTCACCACATTAATAGAATAAAGGAATAAACTCATAAGATCATTTGAATAAACAAAGTAGTCCAGAATACAAACTTGTAACTAAAGCCAGAGAAAGAAGCTTATTTCCATGGTTTTTGTTCAGTGGTGTCTGGGATAAAAGAGATCTTTTATCACTGATCATAAAGTTGTGAGTACATGATCCTAGAGTTAGAAAAGTAAATGCTAGTTATTTTGAGAAATACAGTTAGAGAGAATAAAGCCAGAATACAGAGAATGTAGAAACAAGAGTTGGAGAGAGATCCCTGAATGCATTTTAATCGGAAGTCGTGCTCTCCAACGTATTTCCCTTAATGCTCCTATGCATACCAATAAATTATCTCCTTAACGTTTTTTCATCAAAGATAGCTCAGGTTAAGCCTTTGCACTTATTATAGGAAAGAAACTTCATTCTTTCCTATAATCCTCTTCTAAATTAAATCTCCTGTTTTAATAACAAATATATTGAAAATAAAAACAGAGTAAGAGACTGGAAAAAATGACTACAAGTGATTGTGATAATGTAAATTAATATTACAGAAGAAAAAGGTAATATTAGAGGCTTGTATAAATTTTACACAGAGCAAAAGACATAAAACCTGAAGCTATTCTCCTTTTCTTTTGTTTTTGTTTTTGTTTTTGTTTTTGTTTCTGACTTGAAGAAGTGAAGAAAGCAAGCTAGAGAAAATGCTGGGCCCTGAAAAGATAAAATATTTTAAATTGCTTGATTGCTCTTCTTGAAGCTAAAAAAGAAACAAAAAAACCTATGTAAGAATTTTACTTATATTAGGGCAAATTCCTAGAATAAGCATAACCTTTTCCCCCACAGATCAGCAAACACAGATTAAAGAATAATAATTTTGTAAAAACAATAAAGAAGGAAAAGGGATGATGCAGGAAACACACAAGAAACCGAGGAAGAAATGGTGCCAAGGCTTTAAGATACCCACAAACATGCTCTAGTGAAAGATCGTAAAAGGTACAAAACAGGTGCAGAAGCCAGAGACCTCAAATGGGCACAGAATTTATAGTCTAGAAGCAGGAAGACTTGAGGAAGGCAATCGTAAGTCTGAGAGTCACTTGTTGTGTATTGAAACATGGATTTCATATTTGTTTTGCTCCTTGCAGGTTTTCTGAAATTTCAGTTGTCTGAGTACTGCCTTCCCTACTTTTGTTACATGATGCTTGATGTTTTTCTTGAAATAGACTCATTCTTTTTTTTAACTTCAATGAATCTATTTTTTAAACAACGTTTTAAAATAACACCCCCAATGAAAAGTTGAACAGTTTTTTTTACTTACTCACACATTTATCTTTTACTTGTCATATTGTCTTGTGTCTCATTCTACTCTATCTGTGAGCTGCTTATGAACCAGAACTTTACCTCCTTCTCTCTCTCTTTTTAAAAAATCTTTGCAACTTCAGTACCTGTTGCTACTAGAACTTGATACGTGCTCAATAACTATCAAAGAGTAGCTCAGAAACTATTAAAAGGCTGAAGACTCAACTTACTCTGTCAGAAAACGGGCAAAGGCGATGGCCTGGTCTTCTGACAATGGAGTGTTAGGTGTTGTATTGCAGACCTTTCTGGTGATTATCTGACAATAAGAATGTGAATCTTTCACTTTTTAAAATTGAAGTATAATTGATATACAGTATTATATTCTTTCATTATTTTTGACTAGTGTATTTCATTTCTGGGGGGTAAAACAACTTAGGTTGTAGGAAAGTGATGGCAATGCAAAAGCTTATTGTACATAATAATGCAGACATATCATGTCCAGTAGAGAATACATATATATATAAGTATATATGTGACATATATATGTCAAATTTTAATTTGAATTCATATGGTTCCCTCAATAATTAAGGAAACAAAATATTTGAAATGCATTAATTTTTAGAGTCATGCTTTTATCTTTTTGAAAATTATACTTTATCAACTCATATACATAAGGGGGGACATCCTTCTTAAAGGTTGTAACTCTAAATAAAAGCAAGATGAATTTTATTAAGGGAAAGCTCAAAATATTTCACAAGAAAAAATGATTGCTCTTTTTAGTCAAGTTTATGGTTGACAGAATTGCTGGCTGCAGGTGAATGCTATGTTGGCTGATTGGTGACCTATCAAGTTTCATAGGGTGATTTATCTGTAGTAGTTTGTAGCAAAATCAAACCAGAAGAGTGAGCCAAACCAAGATGGAGAACAGTAGCGAGGTCAAATACCTTCCTCTTAACTTTTTCTAATATGAGTTCTCATAATGTAACTCTCCTGTCATCATGGAAAACTGCTGTGGGAGCAAAGATTGTAGTTAGAACAACTGAAATTTTGAAATTTCAGCATAAACAATATAGAAAGATATAAGAACTTATCCTTTCGCATTAATTATAAGGAGCTTGGAAATCCAGAGGTTAGTCAGATTTGTATTTTCAGGCATGATTTCATGCAAAAGATAGAGCTTAATTGAATCTACAAAAATGGGATAGGCAAAAGACAGGAGGTGGCACTTTATGATAAGAAACATTAGCAGGGGTACAACAACAAAGGATGAAGTTGGTCTGGAATAGCAGAGGGTGAAGCTCAGAACCTGAGTATTCTTATCAGACTTTTCGTGGGCCTCTCACTGCTGTGGCCCCTCCCGCCGCGGAACACAGGCTCCGGACACGCAGGCCGCTCTGCGGCACGTGGGATCCTCCCCGACCGGGGCACGAACCTGCGTCCCCCGCATCGGCAGGCGGACTCCCAACCACTGCGCCACCAGGGAAGCCCTCTTATCAGACTTTTGGGGATGAAGGAAAAACCCCGAGGGGTTGAAAATAGGTAGTTGTATGTATAAAGAAATGGAAAGTAGCTAAGAATGTGGGTATCAGGCAAGAAGAAAAAGAGACAGTGGGGAAAGCAGTCTGGCTGATGGCTGGAAGGATAGGAGTTAGAAAGCCCAGGGTTCCCTGTTGGGAGAAAAGTAGAGATTTTTGTGTGTGTGTGAAAAATCTCTGAGGACAGCTAAAAGTAGAAAAATAAAATGTCTGATACACATAGTTAGAAGGGAATGAGAAACAGTTTGCTAAAAATGATCTGAGAACAAGAAGTTATTTTTTTCTTATTATTTGAAGTACAGAATGAGCTTTTGAGAACAGGAATAATATTTCGTTAACAGGCTAAGGGTTTTGAATCTCACAGCACTTATTATTCAGAAAGGTGGTAATATCTGTGAATAAATTTTCAAGTTTAAATTAAATCCAGTTTCTTTAAAGAAATTTCAAGATGATTATAAAGGTGACGTGTTACTTTTTAATTGAATTGCATTATTCATGTTGATGCAATTGTTTCTATTAAATTCTTTACTTTGTGAAGTGTTTGTATATGATTCTTTCTCATTGAAAAATCAGAATAATATTGTATATTTATCTTATGTTTTGACATGTATACATATATCTAGAGTAATAGAATGTATTTTTCTGAAACGAAATAGTCCAAGAAACAGGCAGGAAAAGCAGATATTTCTTAAATTAATATCTGGGTGAGAAAATGCTGGCTTTAAATGTTTCTTTGGGGCTTCCCTGGTGGCGCAGTGGTTGAGAGTCCGCCTGCCGATGCAGGGGACATGGGTTTGTGTCCCGGTCTGGGAGGATCCCACATGCCGTGGAGCGGCTGGGCCCGTGAGCCATGGCCGCTGGGCCTGCGCATCCGGAGCCTGTGCTCTGCAACGGGAGAGGCCACAACAGTGAGAGGCCCGTGTACCGGAAAAAAAAAAAAAAAAGGTTTCTTTGATGTCCAAATATTATATTTACATCAATGAACACAAGCCAGGGCTTCCACAAGTTGTTAGCTGAGTCCCCCTGCTTGTGATTGCTTCTCTCTATTTCTCATTAAAATACCCATGAAAGTGTCATAAAACATAAATAACAAATAGATGAACAAACAAACTGTGGCCTTTTTCTCAAATAAAGACACCTATTAAGATATAATTCTACAAATGTGCACTGAAAGAAAGCACTTGAAGAGCCATGTCACTTGTCCTGCAGGTCTGCTCTCTAGATAACTCTTCCTTTAGGTGAGCTGATGAAAGGCATCATTAGTACCAGAACAAAATGGATACCATCAGTTATTAATTGAACGATAATGTAAATTGCATGAATGAATGGTTGAAGATCACAAAATATGGAGTTAAAGAATCAGAATTTAAAATTAAGGTCTTCCATTGGCTAAAACACCAACCTGGGAAATTTACTTAAAATATATAATCCTCAGTTTCAACTGAAAAGTGGGTATCATGATACCAATTTTATAGATTTCTTTTGACATTGTAATAAAATAATGTATGTAGATTACTCAGCACTGGTACTCACTGTTTTACTACATTTAATTTCCAGTGATTACCAAGGTAATTGCAAGCTAACATTAGCAAGGTGAGAAAAATAAATTTATGGACCCTGATGAAAATACCTACAATATTTTTAAAAACTAAAGAAAAAAGGCAGAAAAATCTCAGCCGTTGAACAAAACTCCCACAGGAAATGCATGAATATTTTTTGTTTATTCACTTGCAAATATAGGAAAATATCAATCATGATTTTTTTAAATGTTAAATTTTGCTGTAAAGCAATTAGAATAATCAGTGAAACAAATAAATACAAGAACTGAAGCTGCATAAAAGTTGATTTATGAAACAGTGGATTTTCAGAATGTGGAAGGCATTAGCAAAGTGATGAAAATCAGTTAGAATATGACACATTGAAAGCATGTAAGAAAAAGTGAGGAGGTATACATAGTGAACAATAGAAGTGCTTTAAAGAAATATCTAAACAAACAAAACAGAATGCTCAGTCAGGGAATAACTGACGTGTCTACAGACATTAAGGAACTGAGACTAGAATTAGAAAGGGCTAATTATCTTGAGTAAAGTTATTATGAGAAAATAATACTGAGATACCATCTAGATAAAATTCAAGTTAGCAAATATCTACTAAGCACTAACTACATGGAAGATATTGTCAATCTTTCTTCTGCCCAGGACATCAGAAATGAGGAGTTTCAAATGGGTCAGTTTTGTGCTCCAATCATATATGCATTTATGGATGCTTTTTTTTCAAGTTATAAGCAGTTTTATTACAAAGGTCCCCATATACATTTATAGCAATTCTAAGACATTCTTGGTCACCCCACAGGTCACTTCCTTATAGAAGCAGGCGTAACAAAAGGAACTTCACTACACCTGTGTGTTAGCAACTTTCAGTCCCCCAAAACACTACATCTGTTAAAGTCACTCTTTTAAATTCATCCTGAATAAAAGATGGAATTATTAAGTAAAAATGCTATATATTATAAAAACCATTCATTACAAAATAATCCGAGTTAAAAATCAATGTTTTTTTATAAGATTGACTGCAAAACACCACTAGGACCAAGTCCTGTTATGGATAGCTTTGTTCCTATAAAAGAGCTTCTATTTAAAACCCTGCATGTTGAGTACTTGCTCTAATTGTCCTCATACTTCTTTTGGTGAGTAAATTAGAAATCAGAATCAGTGCTAAAAACAAAAACTATGCTTTATGTATACATTATCTGTGGCCATTCTAGGGACAAGTTTCAGTAACATTTGCAGAATTTTGTTTAATCATGAATGTTTAAAAATATGCTATTTGTCTCAAAATAATTCTAAAGCATAAAAGGAAACTGTATATTTCCTATAGCAAAAGTCAATATACAAAATAGACAAAAGAAAAAGGTTAAATGGTAGATCTTTGAATTGTCCTTGTAGGGGCTTTATACCTTGAACATAAGATTGCCAAAAAAAAAAAAAATGATACATGTTGATAACTAAATTTGTAAGAAGATTTTCTTAATGAGAGAAAGGGAATTAGTTTATAAATAGATTAGATAAGTACCATTTTCTGGATTTAGATGTCTACAAAGTAAGGGCAAGGCAAAAGAAGAAACAGCCTACATTATTCTTATTCTTACTGTGGCAAATTCCCTCCAGGTGTAGAAACCTCTGAGGTGGCGAAATTATTGGGTGACAGATCTTTTTTCAAGCGTGGTAGTTGCTCAATCTTTGCTTTTAGCAATACTGAGTAACCAACATTGTTGGCAAATCAACCACTATTAATAATTTAATAATAAATGAAATTTATTAATTTTATGAGCATAATAATAGGTTGATATAATAGCTTACATGTGCTATTTGACAACTCTGAAAGAGTTAAAAACAGAGAAACTGTTAAAACAAATCTTTATCTAATGTTAATGTGTTTTTATCAGTTCTTACATCTATAAAAATAAACACAATTGATGATGTTTTCTCATTTGCTCAATTACAATTTTTAAAACATAAAATCATGGCTCTCAAATACAAAATGAAGACCTGTCAAGGATTTTTCTAACTCACTAATTAATGAGGACCTCGGTAACACAGTTCATGCGAGAATTTGACTTAAGATTTACATTCTTTACCAGATAAAAGTCTTTTTCATTGCTATGAATGGGAATTGTTTGGATTGCAATGTCTTCTATAATTTTTACTTTTGACACTACAAGTTAGTTATAAAATAGCCTAGTTAATAGAAAGCTCTGCAAATCTGCCCACCACTATAGAATCAGATGATCTGTGGATTTCCACTGAAATTACACCTGGTAATCTGTTTTGCTCAGTTACAAGTCTTGAGAAATTTCTAATAATGGTACTAGCAACAAGTAATATTATGTCAACATAATGAATTATTTGAGAAAAAAAACAGAGTCTCATTCATTTTATTAAAACATGCATTTCAAGTAACATTGTACTTTTTTATGTTTAATAATTATTTTTCAAACAATTTAATATGCTTATGCTGTTTGGATCATTATTTATGTAACTGCAATGCTAAAATAATCCAGAAAAAAATCTGTGACTCCTAGAGCCATACCGTCATAAGAAATATTTTTTTTTCAAAATTTATGGCAGAGATATGTAATAAACAGTTAAAAACATTCAGGCATAAAAATATATTTAAGTAAAGTACTATGGGGAAATGAAATTGAAATACAAGTTCAAGTACAAAAAGAAAATCATGTAAAATTCCAATAATTAAAAGTACCTTTTCGGGCTTCCCTGGTGGCGCAGTGGTGGAGAGTCCGCCTGCCGATGCAGGGGACACGGGTTCATGCCCTTGTCTGGGAAGATCCCACATGCCGCGGAGCGGCTGGGCCTGTGAGCCATGGCCGCTGAGCCTGCGCGTCTGGAGCCTGTGCTCCGCGACGGGAGAGGCCACAACAGTGAGAGTC
>NW_006773600.1:477320-498534 GCF_000442215.2 Lipotes vexillifer | reverse complement strand
ACCAAAAAAAAAAAAAAAAAAAAAAAAAAATTAAAACACATATATAGTATTTAAAAGAGAATAGCCATCAAATGCAGTCAAATTTCCTTGGAGGGCCTGAAATAACCTATCCAATGTTTCATTTCTTTCTTTATGTGAGATGAAAAATGTCACTCTATTGTGCATTGATATAAAGCCTCAAGTCATTTTCCTATGAGAGAAATTTGGGATAATGGGCCTATCCTGAAAAGTTAAACAATGGGAAAAAGATATCAAAATATAACAGGACCTTTGAATTTTTAACAAGTCAACAAATCAACAAAATCAACAAATCCAGTCTAGCTAGTTTTATCAAAAAGTATGTAGTATGGAAAAATAGGTGCTTAAACCATCGTTTAAAGACCTGGAGAAATCTCTAGACTAAGCCCCCAAGAATCACTACCAGCAGTAAGAACCACTTTGCCTCTGCCACAATTGAGGAAGTTACAAAAGCTGATGAATGGGAAGCTAATTGCTGAAAAGGAAATCATTGCTATAGCCTCTGGTTCCAGAACATCACCACCTCACTTGGAAATTTGCCCTATAATCTACTTTTTTCCCCCATCTGACTCAGTTCTATATCAAAATCTCTCACAGATGCACCTAATTTTCAGGCTAGGACCACAACTGTAAAAGGGCATGGAGGAAATGTAATTTTTTAGTTTTCCAGCTAACAGGGTCTCCATTCTAGAATGGAATATTGAGTAAGCCAATTTATATAACAATGTATAGCAATATCTATGTCTATATCTATATATCTATGGACTAATTCAATAGTAAGAAAATAAACACTAGGTATATCTTGCATTGTAATTTCAAATAACCTATCTTCAATGGCAAAATCTTGAAAGAATGAATTTAAGGTGTTAGTCTTGTTGAAAACTTTTGGGGATTATTTCAAAATAACAATAATTATTCATATCATAATATTTTATATGTTACTTTATCATTTTAAAGTGACTTTACATAATTATAACCTGTGTGCATCACTATACATTTATAAAAGTTGGAATAGTCACTATAAAATCTATGTATGGGGACAGAGAGGCATCAAAACACTTAAAGTAACTTGCCTAATCTATCTGTAACCTAGTAGATCTAGGATATAAAACCACTAACACAGTACTCTGTAGAGTTCACTGTTATATGGGGGGAAAAGCATTTTTACTGAAATCTTATTGTCCAAGCTGGCTTTTTTTCAAACAGGATTTCAGAATATGAAGTTGAGCCCATACGGGCACACTAATTTGAAAAATAAAGACTGAAATAAATAAAAGGAAAGCAAACAAACAATGCTACTTTGAAAAATCTTTATAAATGAAGCAAATATGAGTATAATATGATTATAATTGTATATAATTACAGTGAGTATAAAGTTTACAATACAAATCTGACGAGAGCAGGTGTAACTTTCTTAATTTGTCTATAACTGAGCTCCCTTTGCTCATGAGGCCCTATTTCTGCCAACTGAAAGAAAACTGAATTTTGGACTTTAAGTAAGCTCAGCAATTTGAAGTTTATAATTTAGTCAATTTTCATTAAATATTCAAAGTTTCTTGCCCTTCCCCTCTCATTACCAAAGCATGAGAGCAAGGACATTATTTTCCACCATGTTCCTGTGAGCCAAGACATTGTTCCTTATATCCTCACTGGCCTACGCTCTGGGGTTGCTCTATTTCAGCTTGCTGGTATCAACACATGCGTTGTGATGGAAGAGCAAATAAGAGGGGCAAGTAATTCTCAGACTCAGCTAACCATTAACAGGAATTTGCCAGATCTTTTGATATTTCAAGAGAGCAGAAACAATGTATTTCTTTGTAATATTATTATTTTCAAATGTTGGTTCACTATTTTTTTTATTTTTTTATTTTTTCTTGCGTTATGCGGGCCTCTCACTGTCGTGGCCTCTCCCATTTGCGGAGCACAGGCTCCGGACGCGCAGGCCCAGCGGCCATGGCTCACGGGCCCAGCCGCTCCGCGGCATGTGGGATCCTCCCGAAACGGGGCACGAACCCGCGTCTCCTGCATCGGCAGGCGGACTCTCAAGCACTGCGCCACCAGGGAAGCCCCCACTATTTTTTTAAATAAGAATACAAACAGAACATGTAAAACCATCACAGAGATTGCTGTTGGCGTACAGGATTCTTGTTCATCACATTGGACATTTTATTGCATTTCCAGATATTTGTTTCTTCTTTTTAAAGTTAATAAAATGCTGCAGTATTTTTCAAATTTAACACTGAAAGATTAGTGTCTTTATGATAATGCTAATATTATAATTCTTCTTACAAGCTGTGGCGTACGTTCCTTGAATTTTAGTCATTGGTCTCACTAGCAGTCTTCTGTTACAGTTATCTTAATAGATTTAAATCCACGGGCTTATCTCTGTTCCTTCTAAAAATCATTACAGGAACAGCAAAAGGATAATTTCTTTTAAAGTTATTAATCTAAAACCACAAAGAGAACAGAATAGTAGACAAGAACAAGAGATTTCAACATATTTTTTGGAAAATGGAAAGCAGTGGGAAGACATAACGATTGACACAGCAGAGCAAAAGAACAGTGAAGGGCCAAAGAATAGCCAGCTTCTCTTACAGAGAAGCCAATGAATAGCCAGCTGCCTCATCCCATAGAAACTTTGACTCAGAAATTGTTGCATAAGGAGTGAAAGTAAGTGGGTGTGAGCATGGACCTAAAAATGGATGATGGTTTAAGACATTATAAGAAACAGTTAAACTTCCAGTTTGTCTGCAACTCTGGGCAGAGGGAAACCACCAATCTCCCACATCTACAGGAGAAATTGAGGCTGAGACTCAGCAGCATGAGATGTTGAGGTACTTTGCTGCAAATAATTGTAGCAAATGAAAGGCAATATATACTGAATGTTGACATCCTCTCTCTCTCTCTCTCACACACACACACACACAGACTCTCATACACACACTCATCTATTTTGATCTTTTTCAGAATCTCACTTTCCAAATATGAAAGTCAAGTAACATACAGATATTAAAAGAAAGCACACAGCTAACATCATACTTAAAAGCAAAAAGCTGAATCTTTTCATCCAAGACCAGGAGCAAGACAAAGATGCCCATTCTCACCACTTTTATTCAACATAGTACTATAAATTAGGCAAGAAAAAGAAATAAAAACCATACATATCAGAAAGGAGTCAGTAAAATTTTCTCTATTTGCAGATGACCTAATCTTATATATTGAAAACCCTCAATACTCCACCCAAAAAATGTTAGAACTAATCAACAAATTTAGAAAAGTTGTAAGATATAAAATCAATGTAGAAAATGTAGTTGCATTTCTATTTACTAACAATGAACTATCAGAAAGAGAAATTTAAAAAACAATCCCATTTACAATATCATTAAAAAGAATAAAATACTTAGGAATAAATTTAACCAAGGAGGTGGAAAATCTGTACACTGAAAACTATATGATACTGATGAAAGAAATTGAATAAGACACACAAAAATCAAAGATGTTCTGTGTTCAGAGATTGGAAAAATTATTTTAAAATATCCGTATCATCCAAAGTGATTTATAGATTCAGTGTAATCCCTATAGAAATAAGGATTATTGTGGAATTACTATGGAATCAATAGTTTAGATTTGAAGGAGAATTTAAAGATTACCTGGTTCAAGGCCATAAGTATCTTAAGACAATTAAAGTACAATATTTTACAACTTTTTTATCTTAAAGTTACTATGAGAACTCAGATCTCATTGATTAACATCCATTAATATTTCTACTCCCAAGTGTCTCAAATTGGGGCTGTGAGGTTGCAGTAAGCTATCTCAATGGACTTAATTCAGAATATTTAGATTAGGTCCTAAAAATTCGCCAGCAAATAATGTAATACTGGTTCACTTGAAAGCAGAATTAAGTGGCATTTTTTTCATTTTTCTTTTTATGCATTTCAGCCTTGTTTGAATTTGATACAAAGAACCTGAAATAATTTTGGAGTTTGAATAAGTATTTTTTTTTTAAGGGAGTTGAGAAAAAGATGAGGTGCTATATTTACTTATTTGTGTTTTGTTTTGAAAAGCTATTGCAGTGTGATTCAAAGACCTTCTCATTGGTTTGAACTCTTAAAGAATTTGGAAGTCTGGCTCTGAGTATAAAAACTGGTCAAACCAATAAATAGGCTTTAATGTTGCTTGATACTGACTCTTCAGATAACTTGACCTTTCTTTTCCCCCAAGTGTTTTGAAGTGAACGTGTAGATTCAGTTTGGATAAGTAACACATATATAAAATATTAGCATATTTCTTTCATTAATTTTTGTATGTTAGGAAAAAATGTTTTAAGAAATTATGTTTTATAAATATCAATTAAATCTATCTGGTCTCCTGTGTCATTTAAAGCTTGTGTTTCCTTATTTATTTTCTGTTTGGATGATCTGTCCACTAGTGTAAGTGGGGTGTTAAAGTCCCCTACTATTATTGTGTTACTGTAGATTTCCCCTTTTATGGTTGTTAGCATTTGCCTTATCTACTGAGGTCCTCCTATGCTGGGTGCATAAATATTTATAATTGTTATGTTTTCTTCTTGGATTGATCCCTTGATCATTATGCAGTGTCCTTCCTTATCTCTTGTAACATTCTTTATTTTAAAGTCTATTTTATCTGATATGAGTATCGCTACTCCAGCTTTCTTTTGATTTCCATTTGCATGGAATATCTTCTTCCATCCCTTCACTTCCAGTCTGTATGTGTCCCTAGGTCTGAAGTGGGTCTCTTGTGGACAGCATATATCTGGGTTTTGTTTTTGTATCCATTCAGCCAGTCTGTGTCTTTTGGTTGGGGCATTTAATCCATTTACATTCAAGGTGATCATCGATATGTATGTTCTTATTACCATTTTCTTAACTGTTTTGGGTTTGTATTTGTGGGTCTTTTTCTTCTCTTGTGTTTCCCACCTAGAGAAGTTTCTTTAGTATTTGTTGTAAAGCTGGTTTGGTGGTGCTGAGTTCTCTTAGCTTTTGCTTGTCTGAAAAGCTTTTGATTTCTCCATTGAATCTGAATGAGATCCTTGCTGGGTAGAGTAATCTTGGCTGTAGGTTTTTCTCTATCATCACTTTAAGTATAGCCTGCCACTCCAAAATATACAAACAGCTCATGGAGCTCAATATCAAAAAACAAACAGGGCTTCCCTGGTGGCACAGTGGTTGAGAATCCGCCTGCCGATGCAGGGGACACGGGTTCGTGCCCTGGTCCAGGAAGATCCTACATGCCGCGGAGCGGCTGGGCCCGTGAGCCACGGCCGCTGAGCCTGCGCGTCCGGAGCCTGTGCTCTGCAATGAGAGAGGCCACAACAGTGAGAGGCCCGCGTACCGCAAAAAAAAAAAAAAAAAAAACAATTCAATTAAAAAAGAGACATTTCACCAAAGAAGACATACAGATGGCCAAGAGGCACATGAAAAGATGCTCAACATCACTAACTATTAGAGAAATGCAAATCAAAACTACAATGAGGTATCACCTCACACGGGTCAGAATGGCCATTATCAAAACATCTAGAAACAACAAATGCTGGAAAGGGTGTTGTGAAAAGGGAACCCTCCTGCACTGTTGGTGGGAATGTAAACTGATACAACCACTATGGAGAACAGTATGGAGGTTCCTTAAAAAACTAAAAATATAACTACCATATGACCCAGCAATCCCACTACTGGGCATATACCCTGAGAAAACCATAATTCAAAAAGACATATGTACCCCAGTGTTCGTTACAGCACTATTTACAGTAGCCAGGACATTGAACCAACCTAAATGTCCATCGACAGACGAATGGATAGAGAAGATGTGGCACATATATACAATGGAATATTACTGAGCCATAAAAAGAAACAAAATTGAGTTATTTGTAGTGAGTGGATGGACTTAGAGTCTGCATACAGAGTGAAATAAGTCAGAAAGAGAAAAACAAATACCATATGCTAGCACATATATATGGAATCTAAGAAAAAAGGTACTGATGAACCTAGTGGCAGCACAGGAATAAAGACAAAGACATAGAGAATGGACTTGAGGACATGGAGTTGGGAGGGGGAAACTGGGGCGAAGTGAGAGTAGCATCAACATATATACACTACTGAATGTAAAATAGCTAGTGGGAAGCAGCAGCATAGCACAGGGAGATCAGCTCAGTGCTTTGCGATGACCTAGAGAGGTGGGATAGGGAGGGTGGGAGGGAAGCTCAAGAGGGAGGGAATATGGGGATATATATATATGCATATGGCTGATTCACTTTGTTGTACAAGAGAAACTAACACAGTATTGTGAAGCAATTATACTCCAATAAAAATCTATTTAAAAAAAGAAATTACATTTGTTTCATTTATTATTTGTGTATTTATGAATGCATTAGTGGATAACATTGACAGATCTCCAATTCTTAATGGTTTTGTCAATTAGCACCCATCAACTTATTTAGTAAAAATATGTCATCCAAAGAATATCTAGAAATAACACAATGGTAAGTAAGTTATCACCACTGTCCCCTATATTTTCATATCTGTACCCGAGTCTAATCTATTGGTTTCAGAACTGATTTGGAACCCAGATGTACAGCAAAGTTGAAGGAAAATTTTCATTGGGACTTGAAATAACATGGTGCTGTCTGGAATTGTTTCTGTTGTATGAAGGCAAATATTTGGGATAGTGGTTATATTTAAACATAATTACCACCAGTTTTTAAAAATGTAGGGAATCAGAATGATAAAGTAGCTTATTCATTGCAAAGGCCCATACAGGCTTGCAAAGATCAGGAATGCTGAAAGCAGGAGTTTCTAACAGATTAATAACTGATATGTATCTGACATGATGTTGTTTCTTTGCACACAAAATAGGGGGAACTAACTTCAATTTAAAGGGGAAAATCATATACATTTAAATCCACCTAAATTTTCTGTATTTTCCTGAGCAAACTTTTATTATGTAGAATTATTTAGATAATTAGTGAACCTCTTCATCCTCATGTAGCAATTGAAATGATCAGGGCTTTCCAAAAGTATTACAAATATAACAAATTTTCAATTCCTGCCATTGATTCCAGATTGGTCATTTTTTCAAGGTGCATTTTGGTAGCTTTAGATCATCATGAACATGTTAAAATATTTAACACAATGGTTTTCATGTAATGCAATCATGAGGTAGTAGTTTGGCTGCTGAATGAAGCAATAATCTTATTTTATGTGAATACTTACATTTGAAGTCTTTTTTTCCCAAGAGATGTGACACATATTCAAAAGAGACACTGTAGCATAAAAATAGTTAAAATTGTACTGTAGCTCTTAAAGTAGTTGACTCCGTATATAAATCTCAGAAAATCCATTAGTCTTTTCTACACTGGTTAGATAGATGGTAATAAAATCCCAAGGGATATAAATACAATACTAACAGTGTTTTTTGATGATTTTGGCTGATATCCTAGAAAAGAGTGACATTTTAAACTGAAAGTAGTTTTATTTCCTAAAGGAATGAAAATATAATTTATATTCTGTATTCAATTTGATCTATGCTGAATAAGAATCATTTAGTAGATGCCAGATAGGGTGTTAACTTGTAGTGATAAGAGAAAATGTGTACAATCCCCATGGACACTTCTTAAACTACATCTTCTCATACCATGCAAATATGGCACTTTTTAAAACGCATTTATAAAACTAACACACACGTTCAGTGAGGAGGGCACATACCCTAACTCCATGGGGACAGAAGCTACAGAAATTGAGACCCTTCTGGACCTTGCCTTATGTACCTCTTCATCTGGCTGTTCGTTTGTATTCTTTATAATATCCTCTACAATAAACCAGTAAACAAAAGGGATGTGTTTCCCTGAGTTCTGTGAGCTGTTATAACAAATTATTGAGCCTGAGGAATGGAATACGGAAACTCTCATTCGTAACTGGTTGGTCAGAAATACAGATGACAACCTGAGACTTGTAACTTGCATCTGAAGTGGGAGCAAGCTTGTCCGACTAAGCCCTTAACCTGTGGGGCTGGTGTTAACTCTGGGTAATTACTGTCAGAATTAAATTGTAGGATACTCATTTGGTGTCAGGAAACTTGGAGAATTGGTTGTTAGTATGAAAAAAACCCACACACATTTGGTGCCAGATGTGTTGTGTGTGTAGAGAAACAGTTTTCCTTTAATGTGTAAAAATATGCATTTGGAGTCAGTGGACTTTTGAGCTAATGCGCCTCAGCCTGCTTTGAAGAAATAAACAAACTAAGGGCCAAAGCACAGTGACCATCTTTGGTTCATTTATAGAACAGGTTGTATGACCTGTGAGGGCAGGTACCATTTCTGCTTTTACTCACTCTTTTCCTCCTTTTGGTGGTATATGGTGGATGCACAATAATATGTAGAATGGTTGAATTATGTAAGATCACTTTTTAAAAAGTATTAGAATGCTCCAGGTTATGTTACCATCTGCTTTTATCAATTTGTGACCATTTTGGCTGATTTGAAACTTGTATTCTTTTCTTCAAGGGCAAGATATGACAAGGCCTGCTCTGTTCTGAATGTTTGTGTGCCCCACAATTATTTGGAAAACTTAAGGCTAAACACATAATGATGGCATTAGGAAGTAGGGCCAATGGGAGATCATTAGTTCATACAGAATGAATGGGATTGTACCCTTATAAAAGACCCCAGAGAGCTAGCTCCTCCCTTCTACCATGTGAGGATACAAACAAATATGCAGCTGGGAAGAGGGTTGTCCTCTGACCATACTGGCACCTGGGTCTTAGACTACCAGCCTCCAGACTGTAAGAAATAAATTTTTTTTTTTTTTTTTTTGCGGTACGAGAGCCTCTCACTGCTGTGGCCTCTCCCATTGTGGAGCACAGGCTCAGCGGCTATGGCTCACGGGCTCAGCCGCTCTGCGGCATGTGGGATCTTCCAGGACCAGGGCATGAACCCATGTCCCCTGCATCGGCAGGCGGACTCTCAACCACTGTGCCACCAGGGAAGCCCTAAATTTCTGTTTTTAAGCCACCTAGTCCAAGGTATTTTGGTATAGCAGCCCAAATCGACTAAGAGAGAAAATTGGTGCTGCAGTAACAAATAAAAATGTGAAAGCAGTTTGGGAACTGGGTAATAGGTAGAGGTTGGAAGAGTTTGGCTGTGCATGCTAGAAAACAGCCTACATTGCTGTGAACAGATCATTAAAAGCATTTTGTTGTGGGCTCAGAAGAAGAGGAGAGCTGTAGTGAAAGCCTTAATCTTAGAGAATACCTAAGTTGTTGTGAACAGAATGTTGGTAGAAATGTGGAGGGTAAAGGCCATTCTGATGAAGTCTCAGACAGAAATGGGAAACATATTGCTGGAAATGGGAGGAAAGGCGATTCTCGCTATAAAGTGGCAAAGAGCTTGACTGAACTGTGTTCATGTTCAAGCATTTTGTAGAAAGAACTTCTGTAAAATGAAATTGGATATTTGGCTGAGGAAATATCTAAGCAAAGTGTTGAAGCGGCAGCCCACTTCCTCCTTCCTTCCTTCCTCCTGATGTTATAGTAAGATTTGAGAAGAGAGAAATAAAGACAGAATTATTAATTAAAAAGGAAGCAGAACTTTAAATTTTGAAAAATTCTCCTACTACCCATATTGAAAGAAATGAAAAAGCTTGTTTGGGAGAGAACGTGAAGAGTGCGGCCAAATCTGATATGAATATTAGTATGGATTAGCCATTTCAACAAGAAGCTAGGAGCTATTCATCAAGAAAATGGAAAAATGACCCCAAAGACATTCTGGAGATCTTCAGAGCTGCCCTTCCCATCACAGGCAGAGAGTGCAAGGGCCTACAGAGCCTGGCCACCTTACACTGTGGGCTCCAATCCAAATTCCAGTGCCGGGCTCCTGGACCATCCCCATGGGCTCTGGTGCAGCTTCTGTGGCACCCAGCAAAGCACCAGCAGCCTAGCTGCCTCCAACTGGATTTTGAAGGATGGGGCAACCTGGAGTCATGGGCATGCAACCTGGGCAGAAGACCACTCCAGGAGTGGCCACCATAGAGTTCTCACCAGGGCAATATCCAGCAGAACCGTGGCAGTGGGGCCTTTCCTGCAACCCATACAGGTAGTTCCACCTGAGTGCAACAGAGTGCAATTCTAGCTGGGAAGACTCGAAGCATGGGCCGTGCCCAGCAAAGCCATGCAGGTGGGGCACCTAGAGCTTTGGGGGCCCAACCCTTGCCTCAGTGTGTCCAGAAGGTGTGAATGCAGCTCCAATGGGTCTGGGAGATGGGACATACAGCTAATAAAGCCTGTTCTCAAGCCTTGGGGTTTAGTGCTGTTTGCCCCATAAGGTGTTGAACATACCCTGGACCTGTTACCCCTTTTTTCTATTTATCCCTTTTGGAATGAAAATATCTATCCTATGCCTGTCCCACCATTATGTTTTGGAAGCACATGACATGTTTTATTTCATAGGTTCACAACTAGAGTCTCATCTGTATCTGATTTAGATGATATTTAGATGAGACATTCAACCTAGATTTTTTAAAAGTTGGAGTATAATTGCTTTACAATGTTGTGTTAGTTTCTGCTGTACAGTGAAGTGAATCAGCTATATGTATACATATATTCCCTCCCTCTTGGACCTCCCTCCCAGCCCCATCCCACCCATCTAGGCCATCACAGAGCACTGAGCTGAGCTCCCTGTGCTATATGGCAGGTTCCCACTAGCTATCTATTTTACACGTAGTAGTATACTTATGTCAAACCTAATCTCCCAATTCATCCTACTCTCCCTTTCTCCCTCTCTGTCCACATGTCCATTCTCTACATCTGCCTTTCTATTCCTGCCCTGCAATTAGGTTCATCTGTACCATTTTTCTAGATTCCACATATATGCATTAATAAATGATATTTATTTTTCTCTTTCTGACTTACTTCACTCTGTATGACAGAATCTAAGTCCACCCACCTCTCTACAAATAACTCAATTTTGTTTCTTTTTATGACTGAGTAATATTCCATTATATATATGTACCATATCTTCTTTATCCATTCATCTGTTGATGGACATTTAGGTTGTTTCCATGTCCTAGCTATTGTAAATAGTGCTGCAATGAACATTGGGGAACATGTGTATCTGAATTCTGGTTTTCTCAGGGTATATGACTGTAGTGTGATTGCTGGGTCATATGGTAGTTCTATTTTTAGTTTTTTAAGGAACCTCCATACTGTTCTCCACAGTGGCTGCATCAATTTACATTCCCACCAACAGTGCAAGAGGGTTCCCTTTCTCCGCATCCTCTCCAGCATTTATTGTTTGTAGAGTTTCTGATGATGGCTGTTCTGACCAGAGTGAGGTGATAATTCATTGTAGTTTTGATTTGCATTTCTCTAATAATTAGTGCTGCTGATCATCTTTTCATGTGCCTCTTGGCCATCTGTGTGTCTTCCTTGCTGAAATGTCTGTTTAGGTCTTCTGCCCATTTTTGGATTGGGTTGTTTGTTTTTTTGATATTGAGCTGCATGAGCTGCTTGTAAATTTTGGTGATTAATCCTTTGGCAGTTGCTTCATTTGCAAATATTTTCTCTCATTCTGTGGGTTGTCTTTTCGTCTTGTTTATGGTTTCCTTTGCTGTGCAAAAGCTTTTAAGTTTCATTAGGTCCTATTTGTTTATTTTCGGTTTTATTTCTACTTCTCTAGGAGGTGGGTCAAAAAGGATCTTGCTGTGATTTATGTCATAGAGTGTTCTGCCTATGTTTTCCTCTAAGAGTTTGATAGTGTCTGGCTTTATATTTAATCCATTTTGAGTTTATTTCTGTGTATGGTGTTAGGGAGTGTTCTAATTTCATTCTTTTACATGTAGCTGTCCAGTTTTCCCAGCACCACTTATTGAAGAGGCTGTCTTTTCTCCATTGTATATTCTTGCCTCCTTTTTAGTGATGTTGAGCATCCTTTCATGTTTTTGTTGGCAATCTGTATATCTTCTTTGGAGAAATGTCTATTTAGGTCTTCTGCCCATTTTTTAATTGGGTTGTTTGTTTTTTGATATTGAGCTGCATGAGCTGTTTGCATATTTTGGAGATTAATCCTTTGTCCATTACTTCATTTGCAAATATTTTCTCCCATTCTGTGGGTTGTTTTTATATCTTGTTTATGGTTTTCTTTCTTGTGCAAAACTTTTAAGTTTAATTAGGTCCCATACTCTTATTTTGTTTTTATTTTCAATACTCTAGGAGGTGGGTCATAAAAGATCTTGCTGTGATTTATGTAATAGAGTGTTTTTCATATGTTTTCCTCTAAGAATTTTAGTGTCCAGTCTTAGATTTAGGTCTTTAATCCACTTTGAGTTTATTTTTGTGTATGGCATTAGGTAGTGTTCTAATTTCATTCTTTTACATGTAGTTGTCCAGTTTTCCCAGCACCATTTATTGAAGACGCTGTCTTGTCTCCATTGTATATTCTTACCTCCTTTGTCATGGATTAGGTGACCACAGATATGTGGGTTTACCTCTGTCTTTCTATCCTGTACCATTGATCTATATTTCTGTTTTTGTGCCAGTATCATACTGTCTTGATTACTGTAGCTTTGTAGTATAGTCTGAAGTTGGGGAGCCTGATTCCTCCAGCTCTGTTATTCTTTCTCAAGATTGCTTTGGCCATTCAGAGTCTTTTGTGCTTCCGGACAAATTGTATAATATTTTGTTCTAATTCTGTGAAAAATGACATTGGCAATTTGATAGGTGTTGCACTGAACCTGTAGATTGCTTCGGGAAGTATAGTCATTTTCACAATATTGATTCTTCCAAGGAGCATAGTATATTTCTCCATCTGTTTGTGTCATCTCTGATTTCTTTCATCAGTGTTTTATAGTTTTCTGAGTACAGATCTTTTGCCTCCTTAGGTAGGTTAATTCCTAGGTATTTTATTCTTTTTGTTGTGATGGTAAATAGGAGTGTTTCCTTAATTTCTCTTCCTCTTCTTGTGTTGTTAGTGTATAGGAATGCAAGAGATTTCTGTGCATTAATTTCATATCTGCAACCTTACCAAATTCATTGATTAGTTTTAGTAGTTTTCTGGTGGCATCTTTAGGAATTTCTCTGTATAGTATCATGTCATCTGCAAACAGTGACACTTTTACTTCTTCTTTTCCAATTTTATTCCTTTTATTTCTTTTTCTTCTCTGATTGCCATGGCTAGGACTTCCAACACTATGTTGAATAATAGTGGCAAGAGTGGACATCCTTGTCTTTTTCCTGATCTTACAGGAAATGCTTTCAGTTTCTTACCATTGAGAATGATGTTTGCTGTGGATTTGTTGTATATGGCCTTTATTATGTTGAGGTAGGTTCCCTCTATGCCCACTTTCTGGAGGGTTTTTATCATAAATCGGTGTTGAATTTTGTCAAAAGCTCTTTCTGCATCTATTGACATGATCGTATGGTTTTTATTCTTTAATTTGTTAATATGGTGTATCACATTGATTGATTTGCGTATATTGAAGAATCCTTGCATATCGGGGATAAATCCCACCTGATCACAGTGTATGATCTTTACAATGTGTTGTTGGATTCTGTTTGCTAGTAGTTTTTTTTTTTTTTTTTTTTTTTGTGGTACGCAGGCCTCTCACTGTTGTGACCTCTCCCATTGTGGAGCACAGGCTCCGGACATGCAGGCTCAGTGGCCATGGCTCACGGGCCCAGCTACTCCGCGGCATGTGGGATCTTCCCAGACTGGGGTATGAACCCATGTCCCCTGCATCGGCAGGCGGACTCTCAACCACTGTGCCAACAGGGAAGCCCCTGTTTGCTAGTATTTTGTTGAGGATTTTTGCGTCTATGTTCATCAGTGATATTGGTCTGTAATTTTCTTTTTTTGTGATATCTTTGTCTGGTTTTGGTATCAGTGTGATGGTGCCCTTGTAGAACGAGTTTGGGAGTGTTCCTTCCTCTGTAATTTTTTGGAAGAATTTGAGAAGGATAGGTATTAAATCTTCGCTAAATGTTTGATAGAATTCGCCTGTGAAGCCATCTGATCCTGGACTTTTACTTGCTGGAAGATTTTTAATTATAGTTTTAATTTCATTACTTGTGATTGGTCTGTTTATATTTTCTAATTCTTCCTTTTCCAGTCTTGGAAAGTTGTACCTTTCCATGAATTTGTCCATTTCTTCCAGGTTGTCCATTTTATTGGCATATAGTTGCTTGTAGTAGCCTCTTATGATCCTTTGAATTTCTGTGGTGTCAGTTGTAATCTCTTCTTTTTTATTTCTAATTTTATTAATTTGAGTCCTCTCCCTTTTTTTCTTGATGAGTCTGATTAAAGGCTTATCAATTTTGTTTATCTTCTCAAAGAACCAACTTTTAGTTTTATTGATCTTTGTTATTGTTTTCTTTGATTCTATTTCATTTATTTCTGCTCTGATCTTTATGATTTCTTTCCTTCTACTAACTTTGGGTTTTCTTTGTTCTTCTTTTTCTAGTTGCTTTAGGTGTAAGGTTAGATTGTTTGAGATTCTTCTTGTTTCTTGATGTGAGCTTCAATTGCTATAAACTTCCCTCTTAGAACTGCTTTTGCTGTGTCCCAGAGGTTTTGGATCATCGTGTTTTCATTGTCTTTTGTTTCTAGGTATTTTTAAATTTCTTCTTTGGTATCTTCAATGGTCTCTTGGTTACTTAGCAATGCACTATTTAGCTTCCATGTATTTATCTTTTTTACAGTTTTATTCCTGTAATTGATTTCTAATCTCATAGTATTGTGGTTGGAAAAGATGCTTGATACGGTTTCAATTTCCTTAAATTTTCCAAGGTTTGATTTGTGACCTATACTGGAGAATGTTCTGTGTACACTGAAGAAGAAAGTGTATTCTTCCACTTTCAGGTGGAATGCCCTATAGATATCAATTAAGTCTATCTGGTCTATTGTATCATTTAAAGCTTGTGTTTCCTTATTTATTTTCTGTCTGGATGATCTGTCTATTCGTGTAAGTGGAGTGTTAAAGTCTCCCACTTTTATTGTGTTACTGCCTATTTTTCCTTTTATGGCTGTTAGCATCTGCCTTATGTATTGAGGTGCTCCTATGCTGGGTGCATAAATATTTACAATTGTTATGATTTCTTCTTGGATTGATCCATTGATCATTATGTAGTGTCCTTCCTTAACTCTTGTAACAGTCTTTAAAGTCTATTTTATCTGATATGAGTATTGCTACTCCAGCTTTCTTGTGTTTTCCATTTGCATGGAATATCATTTTCCATGCCCTCACTTTCAGTCTGTATGTGTCCCTAGATCTGAAATGGGTATCTTGTAGGCAGCATATATATGGGTCTTGTTTTTGTATCCATTCAGCCAGTCTGTGACTTTTGGTTGGAGCATTTAATCCACTTACATTCAAGGTGATTATCGATAAGCATATTCCTATTACCATTTTCTTAATTGATTTGGGTTTGTTTTTGTGGGTCTTTTTCTTCTCTTGTGTTTCCCACTTAGAGAAGTTCCTTTAGCATTTTTGGTAAAGCTGGTCTGGTGGTGCTACATTCTCTTAGCTTTTGCTTGTCTGAGAAGGTTTTGATTTCTCCATTGAATATGAATGAGATCCTTTTTGGGTAAAGTAATCTTGGTTGTAGGTTTTTCCCCTTCATGAGTTTAAATATATCTTGCTACTCCCTTTTGGCTTGCAGAGTTTGTGCTGAGAAATCAGCTGATAACCTTATGGGGATTCCATTGTATGTTATTTGTTGCTTTTCCCTTGCTGATTTTTATACATTTTCTTTGATTTTAATTTTTTATAGTTTGATTAATATGTATCTTGGTGTGTTTCTCCCAGGGTTTATCCTGTATGGGACTCTCTGCTCTTCCTGGACTTGGGTGGCTATTTCCTTTCCCATGTTAGGGAAGTTTTTGACTATAATCTCTTCAAATATTTTCTCAGACCTTTTCTCTTTCTCTTCTTTTTCTGGGATCCCTTTAATTAGAATGTTGATGCATTTAATGTTGTCCCAGAGGTCTCTGAGACTGTCCTCAATTCTTTTCATTCTTTTTCTTTATTCTTCTCCTCGGCAGTTATTTCCACCATTGTATCTTCCAGCTCACTTATTCGCTCTTCTGGCTCAGTTATTCTACTATTGATTCCTTCTAGTGTATTTTTCTTTTCAGTTATTTGTGGTTCATCACTGTTTGTTTGTTCTTTAGGTCTTCTAGGTCTTTGTTAAACATTTCTTGTATTTTCTCTGTAAGTGCCTCCATTCTGGGATTTTGGATCACCTTTACTATCATTACTCTGAATTCTTTTTAAGGTAGGTTGCCTATTTCCTCTTCATTTATTTGGTCTTGCAGGTTTTTACCTTGCTCCTTCTTCTGTAACATATTTTTTTGATGGGTGGGACTGTATTTCTGTCTTACTGGTTGTTTGGCCTGAGGTGTCCAGCACTGGGGTTTGCAGGCAGTTTGGTAGTTCTGGGTCTTGGTGCTGAGATGAGGACCTCCAGAAGGCCTCACTCCAATTAACATTCCCTGGGGTCTGAGGTTCTCTGTTAGTCCAGTGGTTTGCACTTGGCGCTCCCACAACAGGAGCTCAGGCCCAACCCCCTGCCTGGGGACAAAAGATTCCACACATGGTGTGGCAAAAGAAAAGAAGAAAAAAGGAGCAGTACAATAACAAAGAATAAAAAATAAAGTACAAGTAGAAAGATAAAAAATATATTAATTAAAATAAAAATATAATTGAAACAACTACAACAAGGTAAAACAGAACCACAACAGAAAAAAGAATTTAAAAAAGGGAACAAGCCAAAAGGAACAGAACAATAATGAAGTATAAAGAATAAAATAAAATTAAAATAATAACAAATTTATTAGAAAAAATAAAAGCATAAGTGAATTAACAACAACTAGGTAAAACAGAACTGCAACCTAAAAGAAAAAAAAAAAGGCTGGAAAAGGTCTTAGCTCTGTGGGGTGGAGGTTAGGCGGGGGTGGAACTTAGGCTGGGGTGGGGTTTAGGGTTGGAGGCAGGGCCTAGGTCCGGGTGACTTTTAAGCATGGTGCAGGGCCTAGGCTTAGGACCTGTGGTGGGGAGAGGCAGCACAGACTGAGGGGAGCCTCTGAGTGTAGAGTTCTGGAGTTTGGAGATAAGGCCCCAGGTGAGTGTATGTGGGTGGGGTTTATGCCCAGTGGGGTTGGAGGGGGTCTCAGAGGGGGTCTTGTCTTGGAGTGCCCTGTGTAGAGGTAGGGCCCTGGCTGCAGGTGTATGCGTGGGGCTGAGGCTCTGCATGGCCAGAGGGAGCCTCTGTGGGTGGAGGATTAGGCCCAGGAGCCCAACAGGTTCCCTGGTACCCAACTGGGCAGGAGAAGTGCTGGCCATGCTCCCTTCTGTTCCTCCGCTCTCCCGAGCATCTCCCCTGTTGCTGCTGAACCCCTAATCGTGGGTAGGCCTCCCACTGGGTGTGGGAACTCCTCCCCTCCCCCAGCTGCCCCTCAGGGGCACTTGTCCTGTCCGTCCTGCCTTTACTTTTGCTCCGCCTCCTCTCCCTCCCACTCCTTCAGGACCCATGCAGCTGGAGGGGGCCTCAGTGGGCAGAGGATCAAGCCCGGGATTTCAGCAGGCTCCCTGGGGCCCAAATGGGCAGGAGAAACGCTGGCCACGCTCCCTTCTGGTCCTCTGCCCTCCCAACGATTCCTCCCTTCCCCGCTATGGGCGTGGGAACCCTTCCCCTCCCCCAGCCTCTCCTCCAGGGCTCTGGTGCTGTCCCACCTCCACTTTTCCTCCCCTTTCAATTCCCCCAACTTCCTACCTGGTCGCTGGGGTTTCCTTCCATCCCCTTAGCTGTCTATGGTCCCCCGCCAGTGCTTTGTAGGTGCCCTAGTCATGCAGAGACGTGAACTCCGCATCCTCCTGGTCTGCCATCTTGACTCTGCCCCCCTTGACCTAGATTTTTGAGTTGATGACATGAGAAGGACATGAATTTGGGGGGCCAGGGGCAGAATCCTGTGGTCTGAGTTTGTGTCCCCCCCCAATTCATATACTGAAGATCTATTGTCCGAGGTGACAATGCATTACCTAGTACTTAGTAAGCAGTAGATCAGAGACTCCCACTTGTTCTGTGAGGAGAAAAGGTCTTTCTTTTCCCAAAGGCACTATCTTCAGGAAGAGCAATGCTGTCATTTTCACCATCATGGATGAAGAAATGTTGCTGCTACTGGCAGCCCCCTCTGCTGGACAAGATAAAAGAAAGTATGTCACCTTGGCAGTTAGCCTTGTACATGACCTCCTCTTTTTGAGGTGTGCCAACTTAATTTTCTTAATGATACTCTATGTACCAGTTTTCAGTTATTTGTTTACATCTATCCTTTCTCCTAGACAATAAGCTACTTGAGATGAGGACATGTCTTAGTCATTTCTGCATACCTGGCATCCAGTTTCCTGATATGTTTCTGAATGAATGAAGTCTGCCAGTTGAGGCTTCAAGATTAACTGATCAGTTTTTCTAGGGTAAGACAAATGTTTGTAGCATTACTTAGTGACCCTTGACCATAGAATAAATAACATAGGTTAATATCTCATATATATCGAGGGTAAGAGATAAAATTTCTAGCCTAAAAGCATTATGATGTAGTATAAGACTGGCAACAACTTTGCAGTCATCAATCACATTTGAATTATGCCCTTGCCAGAATTCCTTCCCTCATCCTGCTACGCTTCAATGCCATAGCTACTACAAATGCATAGCAGTTTCTTCTAGGATAAGAATTTATTTCTCACCTGTAGTCGTATAAAGGTTACTAAAGTTGAATGAGACTTGAGCTTTAGTTCAGATTATCAGTAGTCTATTTCAAGCTAAGACAGTAGCTTCATCTGTAAAAAAGAGTGGCTCAAATGCACTGTGTATAAATTTACAGTTCAATGATTATATAATTCTAGGTAGATATCTTTCATTAATCTACTTACCTATGTTTCTTAGAGAATGAAACTTAGGAATATTCTCATCTATAGTGCATGTACAACAATATCATAATGTATTTAAAATTTTTCTTACAACAAAGTACTAATGACATGGGCATGACTCTTAGAAATTCACAAATATATGATAAATTTTGTGCCTGACCAAAAAAAAAGAAAGAATGAAAGAAAAAAGTAGTACTTCTACTGCTTAATAAAGTCATCTGGAGTTTAAAAAATGATATGAAATGGTAAATTAACAGCACATTAGCACATGAAAATTAACAGGAAAACTCACAGATTTTCTTGGTGATGCACTGTTGTTTTTATTACTAGTTAAATTTTCTTATACTTCTCAGGAAGCAGTGGAAACATTTATACAATAATATACATAATCAATGAGCTGCATTCTTAAGCAATTTTATATTTCTGACAAAGTGACAGCTATGTTAAAAATTGCAGCAAGTGTTAAGCATATGGACTGCATGTCTCAAAAAAACACTTTTTTCATTAGAGTATTTATTATTTATTTCAAATTTAAACATTTGGGTATTCAGATATCATTAAAACATTATTTAAAACCATATCCTATGGCTGATAGACACACATATTTCTGTGTCACCAAGATGATAAGAATATGCATTGTAGCAAAATAAGTGTATAAATTTGAATTGGAAAATGAAAGAATTCTTGATATTGTTGTAGTTCAAAAAATATATTTTGCAAAACCATTCCTTTTAAAATGGATATTTTAAGATTGACAAGAAGAACCTCACCTTAAGTGAAAGCACATACTGGTAGAACCTTGTCTAAAACAGATTATCTCCTAACTTTTTCCAAAGAATTTTATTTTCATAATTTTACATTATCTCTTGATATCTAAAATATTCTGACTCAGTACCATGTTTCCTCCATTTGTTTAATATCAATCTAGATAATGTTTGAATTCCCAGCTTCTAGTCTCCAGTTAGGAAGCTATCCCTGAAACTTTTTTGGTATTTCTTTGTTTTGATGCATTGGGAAAACTACATCCACTAAAAATGACCTCTATGAGGTCAAGGGTTTTGAATATTTGTTTACTGCTCTATAACCAGCACGAGGAACACAGTCCTACACATAATAATTATTCAATAAATATTTGGTAAATACATTTTCTGAATGAATTCTTTTCTGATGAAGCAAAGATTTGGAACTCTTTCCATTGCTGTAGCACTAGCCCAAATTAGCTAAAGGCTAATAAGACATAGGAATGTGAAGATATATATTATTGGGAAGTCCGAAGATGGAGCAACTTTTCAGCACAGTTGGAGCCAGTTGAAACAAGATTATCTAGTTTGCTTTCAGTCTCTGTGGTTCTTCTTCCCTGGATACATTAGCAAGTCCATGTGGCCCCCTAGGATGTGCACTGCCTAGTTCTAGAAGATACAGTTCACATGGCTATGATGTGAATGTTCATCCCTAAAGTTGTGAAGTACACAACCTGCAAAAGTATACAAGGTCATCTAGGAGTCTAGACTCATTCTTTCTTTCATTTAGCCAGGGAAAATGACTGCTATTATTGGTGTTATTAGTCAATATCTGTAGAAAACAATTTTTTTCTGTGTGTACGCATACACACGCATGCGTTTGCATGTCTACATGTGTGGTGTATCTCAAGATAAGATTCTGATTATTCTTTGACAATACCCTGTGCTGTCTCCAGAGGAATGGAATAACAAGTTATTTTTTCACTCCTGTGGATGGTGGATAGAGCGTACTTCCAAAATAAGGGGAATGGGAGAAAAGTGAGAGACAATCACAGATGATTGCTGAAACCAGGGGGAAAGTACTGTCTCGTTTTACAAAAGATATCTGCTTCTGACTTTTAGGGATTGAAAACACTGACTTTTAGGGATTGAAAACAATCAGCAAAAGCCCTCCAGTGCAGATCCTTAGGAATGAAACTGCCAAATAAATAGACTGAGTCTACATATAGACTGAGTCTAACATATCCTAGGCTGCTAGAAATATCATGCTAAATACAAAGTCAATACAATTGACTGTCTATATAGAATTGATGAATAACATATTTGCAGTACATATATATATGTGTGTGTATTTTTGTTGAGTACAATTCTAGTTATCAAAAAGGTATAGGGCTTCCCTGGTGGCGCAGTGCTTGAGAGTCCGCCTGCCGATGCAGGAGACGCGGGGTCGTGTCCCGGTTCGGGAAGATCCCACATGCCGCGGAGCGGCTGGGCCCGTGAGCCATGGCCGCTGAGCCTGCGCGTCCGGAGCCT
>NW_006773600.1:424976-477310 GCF_000442215.2 Lipotes vexillifer | reverse complement strand
AAAACCAAAAAAAAAAAAAAAAAAAAAAAAAAAGGTATAGTGATTACAAGTATTATTGTCATCTTAATTACAAATAACTGGTGGGGCGATAAGACAAATTATGGATCTAAAGAGAAGGACTAATATAACCCTTCTCTCTCCTGTTTTCTTACTATTTCCTCCAATTTTTCTCTCTCTTGTGTTGCTTTTGATTCCTTTTCTTCTCTAACACAATAAATGTTCTCTATTCTATTCTATTCTTTCTATTCTCAACTCTCAAAGCCTATCCTACATCCTTTCCTCACACTACATGTTCTTCCTTATCCTATGAACTTATGTTTATTTAACTACACCATGTATGCTGAGAATCCCCAAACATATATGAACTTAAGTCCAACTCCTATCTGATTCTACCTCCAATAGGTTGCTAAGATCCTTCTCATACCATTAGTTGTATTCTAGATCCTCATCATTTCTTGCTTTGAATATTGAAATGGTTTTTAAATAATTATTGCTTTGTTCCCTGCCTTCAAATTCACATTTCTCCTCTCTCTGTTTTCACAGATCAGATCATGTTATTCCTTGCTCACTAGGCTGGTTCCCTAATGCCTGAAGAGTCCATACCCAATTCTTAAATGTGAAATTTAAGGATTTTTGCAGTTTAGGTTCAACTGGCCTATCTAACTTCTCCTTCCACCCTTCATTTGGCCTCTACTCTGGCACACTAGATTACTAGTCATTCCGTGAGTACACCATGCCCCCAGCCCACCCCCGGCAGCCCCTTTGATGAGACTTGAAATGACCCAGTGCTAGCATATGGCACAATTTGTGTTCATAGGAAACACTCTGGAGATGCAGACTACACTTGGTTTGTTCTCAAAGCAGCTATAAAGTCTGCCTACCTCCCTTTAAGTTGGAATCAGACCTTCGTTCTATGAGTCTGCTAAGCTCAAAGAAAGCATAGCAGGCTATTCAATGGTCTCTTTAAAGTCCCTCTCTCAGGACTTCTCTGGCAGTCCAGTGGTTAAGAAACAGCGCTTCCACTGCAGGGGGTATGGGGCCAATCCCTGGTCGGGAAGCAGGGAACTAAGATCCTGCATGCCACGTGGCCAAATAAATAAATAAATAAATGAAGTCCCTCTCTCAAAAGAGGTGAAAAGAAAACGGACACTCCTCTGAGTAGCTGGGAGTGGAGGGAATGGGGTAGGGTGGTTGCAACCAGGCAGATCTGCCTAACTGTTCTCTTCACAAGTCCTGCATTACCCTATATCATTGAATCTGAGAAGCTGTAAGATTCTCTAGTCATTTACTTTCTGCTAATGAAGACAGGCTGCAAAAAAAGTATGATGTGCTATTGATTTTAAGATCATTCTTGATTTCAGAGACATCAAAAAAATAAAACCCCAAACCACCCACTCTTCTTCTTTGAGACATGGAAGTTAAGGGTAAGACTCACAGCCCGCTTTTCTGGAATTCACTTCCATAACTTTCATTTAATCTTGACTTATCATACCCTGGATGGAGCTACAGTCACCTAATGACCTTTTCTGGCCACATATTTTCGCTTTAGCCAAAATTTTAATTATAACATTATGTAACGTGTCATTTTATACAATAATTCCTTCTTCATCTTTAAAGACTCAGATAAAATATAACATTTTCTAAAAAGCTTTCTCTGATTCCTATCTACTAAACTTCTCACTCTCAGGAAGAATGAATCACTTTTTTTTCTTTTAATTTCACTGCTTTTTGTTAATACTATTTTTGATTCTTTTTTGACAAGGGAGTCAAGAACTCGCAATGGGAAAAGGATAACCTCTTCAACAAATGGTGTTAGGAAAACTGGATAACCACAGGTAGCAAAATGAAATTGGATCCCTATCTTACACTACTCACAAAAATTAACTAGAAATGAATTAAAAACTTAAACATACCTGATATCATAAAACACTTAGAAGTGAACGTAGGAAGAAGCACCTTAAGATTTGTTTTGGCAATAATTTTTTTGGATGTGACACAGAGCACAAGCAACAAAAGCAAAAATCAACAAGTGAGACTACATAAAATGAAAGCTTTGCTTTTCTGCACAGCAAAAGAAACCATCAACAAAATGAAAAGACAACCTATGGAATGGGAGAAAATATTTCCAAACCATATATCTGATAAAGGGTTAACATCCAAAATAGAAAAGAATTCATACAACTCAATACCAAAATACAAATAATCCAATTAAAAAATGGGCAGAGGAACTAAATAGACATTTTTGCCAAGAAGACATAGAAATAGCCAACAGGTACTGGAAGAGATGCTCAATGCCATTAATTGTCAAGAGAATGCAAATCAAAACCATAATATCACCTCATACCTGTTAAAATGGCTGTCATCAAGAAGACAAGAGATAACCAGTGTTGGCAAGGATGTGTAGAAAAGGGAACTTCTGTTCATTGATGGTGAAATATAAATTGGTACAGCCACTGTGGAAAACAGCATGGAGGTTCCTCAAAAAATTAAAAGTAGTACTACCATATAATCCAGCAATCGCACTTCTGGGTATATGTACAAAGGAAATGAAAAAAGTATATCAAAGAGATATCTGCACTCCCATGTTTATCCAAAATAGCTAAGATATGGAAACAACCTAAGTATCTGTCAACAGATGTATGGATAAAGATGTGGTAGATATATAAATATGAATATTATTCAGCCATGAGAAAGAAAGAAATCCTGCCATTTGCAACAGCATGAAATGACCTTGATGGCATTATGCTAAGTGAGATAAGTGAGACAAAAAAGACATGTATGATATCACTTATATGTAGAGTCTAAAAAAACAAACTTCTGGAAACAGAGACTAGAATGGTGGTTACCAGGGGTTGGTGGGTGGGAAAACTGGGGACAAATTCAAGGGCACAAAATTTCAACTAGTAGATAAATAAATAAGTCCTGGAGATCTAATGTACAGCATAATGATTATAGTAAAAAATACTGTATTATAAACTACAAAGTTGCTAAGAGACTAGATCTTAATTGTTCTCACCACAAAAAAGAAACAATAATTATGTGATGTGATAGAACTGTTAACTAATGCTATGGTGGTAAACATTTTGCAATATATAAGTGTATCAAATCAACACATTATACACCTTAAACTTACACAATGTAAACTTACATAATGTTATATGTCAATGTCCCAATTAAAACAAATACCTACTATAAAACACTTTACTAACTGTGGTTGTGTTCATATCTGCTAGTCTGCTTTTGTGTTTTTAGTGTCTAGACTACCGCGTGGAACATAGCTCTATAGTTGCTGAAAGAATGAATGCATCAAAAGTTATAAAATAGAAAGTCATTTTGGTATTTCACACATGACATAACAAGGTTTTAGTACTTTTATGTGATCCTTACGCATCTAATATCTAGTCTTTAACCATTCATATTGATTTTATTAATTCATCTTGAAGTAACTAGGCTTTGTGACAACAGACATGCTAAATTAAATCCGGAAAGACTGATTTTCATTCTAAAAATATGTTAGTTTACCCTGGTGAGTATAACTGTCAAATGTACAAAAACTTTAAATAACGTTGTAAGATTAGTCCTTCACTCTTATGGGTCTTTATAAAGGAGATAAAATTATGACCCAAAGTTGTTTGCCAAGCATGAGTATCATGAAGAATTATAACGAAGGTTTTAACGATAGGTTATCATATTAGAAGCCTGATAAACTCTCTGATTAAATTTACCAAAAGGATAAAAATCTTTGTAAGTTGGATAAGGTGTTTTCTACCTCGAATCTTGCTGGAGAAATAATAACACCTCTAACTAACTAGATTTTTCTTATGAAGATTAGTAGTCCTTTGCTTTGTGAAAATAACAATTACCTAATTTATGTGGTCAACAGTTCTATTGGTTACAGTGTTTTCAGAAACCCCCAGATTCAGTAGAAGTGACAAAACACTCTTATTAAGAATCAATTTCAAGTTTGTCTCTTAGAATATAATAATGCTGCAGATCTTGAGTATACTTCTTTATGTGTTGATTTTTATAGTTTTCAGTTTTAGAGGGCAAACTTTACCTTGATATTTTTAATCCCAATTGGAAAGCTACCTAAGAATTGCAATGCATGATTACTTAAAATTATGCTATATAAAGAGGAAAGAAAATGATTTACACTGTTAAAACCGGGTTGCAATATAATTAAGTACTATGGGATAAAATGACTAAGCAATATTGAGTACATACTTCTATTTCAGTAATAGAATATATTTCTTCACTAAGAAATGTATTGGATCATAGAATAATTTCTACTGGGAATTTCTATGGAAAAAAATAAGTATATTTGTAGTACTGATTTTCTCTCCACCTAAGCAAGTGACTCATTGAATTCTACATTATGAAAGAAGTAATCCAAGAAAAGCTGTGATAAATCTAAAATTTGATTGCATCTATTTTAAGAGTAAAATGGTTCACTAGGTAAACTATAATAAAAATTCTTGGCCTACTTTAGTTACATACATTCCAGTTTTTACCCAACAACCAACCAGATAGCCATTTCTATACCAAGGTAGTTAGTTTCACATTTGTTTTCTTATGAATATATTCATTCTGATTTCAAAAGAATATGCCTCAAGCATAAATTTTACCAATAGACTTCCTCAGATGTTTGAGTTGGAATAATTATGTTGTTGTTGTTCGTTTGTTTTGATATTTTAATACATAAGCCAAATCATCAAATTAAGTTGTGATATTCTCACCAAAAGACAGCTACAGTGTAACACATGACCGCTTCTCTCCCAGATAAAAAGGAAGCAATTTTTCTTTTAGTTTTATAATATATGTGTTACTCTATATTTTAGATACACATTACTTATAAAAACTAGTCTGAAAATTAAATGAGATTACTGCTGAGGTTTTAGAGAGGGCAGCTATTTTATGTATGTTCTGGTTACAACTAACCATCTGCTTCCAGTTAGAAAAGTCCTGTGGCCACAGCTAGACCTAATCCATTGGGTTGTTCGCCATGTGGAAAGTGAAATATCTATTGATATCCTCTGCATGAAAACTCTCTACTATTCTCATATGAGATTTTTTTTTCTTAACTGACACTAAATAAATAGAATTTTTTAAAAAGCAAGTTTCTGCCATTTTGCTTTAAATGAAATTTCAGGAGAAAAGATAGCATTGAAAAACGGTAGACTGTATATGAACAAACTGCCATAACCTTAACATCTCTTTTTTTTCCCCCCGAATATTTTCATTTAAAAATATCACTGTTCTTACTCCACAGTGAAAAAGTAATTTCTTCCACAAATATTGTTTTTGTTTTCCAAACATGTATTATTTTTAAAGATAAAAGGAATAAATGATGGAAGATTCTCTCTGTAATCTTATTGGTGGAAATATGTATATATTGATGGGATTCAGAATAAGTCTCCTCAGAATGTGTCACACTGGCATGCAGACTATTCTGAGCTGAAGATGATCGAGGCCTAAAAGACTCAGGTAGAGCCTTTACCTTCCCCTTAACTGCCTAAAAGATTTAGATAGAGGACCTGGTCCAGGAAGAGAGTTATCACCAGAGAACTGCAAAGAGTGTGGGCTAGATGTGGTAAACTGGGGAGGGGCAGAAGTGGAGGTGTGGGGGAGCTCAGCAGGGCCTGTTTCAAATTTCTCTCTGTCTTCCATTGTCTCTGCATGGCATGGCAATCATTTATTTACCAAACATTTTTTCTTTCTATCTTCCTCTCCTTTGCAGTACTAGATCCCTATCCCCTTCTTAGCTCTGAATGACATGTAAGGCTCAATTGCCTGACTGCCTAGGGGTTTCATATTCTATGGGACCCCCATATGTACTTAATTAAATGTGTTTTTCTCCTGTCAATCTGTCTCATGCCAATTTAATTATTAGATCACCCAGAAGAACCCAGAAGGGTAGAGGAAAAAATTTTCCACCTCTAAAATTATATATACATTTCTCTCATATAGGTTCCATTACTGAGTTTGGGTGTTTTTTTTGTTTTTGTTTTTGTTTTTGTGATTCAAATATTTTTAAACCAATTTTTTTCTTTCCATCCCTAGAATCACTATTTATAAAGAAAACGGCCATTAGTCACTACGTTTTACTATGACTACATGGGCTTTTTTTTCTTCATAAAGTTCACATCTTCTTGAAGGTCAACAACTGATCTAACACAATATACCACTGACATTCTTGGTCAGTTCAAAAGAAATATATCCAATCCCCAAATGTGACACCATGTGAAAATAGATAGCTTTTAACGTATTTAAACATCTGTCTCTGCTCTATAAATAAAACTATTTAGTGGTCGGATTTATAGTATAGAAAAATAATTGTAAGGTTACTTTTAGTTTTAAGAGATCGCAGTTAATTTAGTTCATTTTTGTATTTTTATTCTCCTACTTTAAAACCTTTTGCCCATATTGTTGTTACAAGAGGTAGAAAACTCTCAATTATAGACTTCTAAAATATGCAAGAAAATGTTGATTATAAAGCATTGGGATTTCTCAAATTTCTATTATGTTAGACAGCTGTTGCTGAGATTAAAACAAAGCATAGACCTCAAAATCTAAAGTTGTTATTTAAAAGTGTTTAATGCGTAAAGATTTTAAAATAAGGTGCAGGAAGAAAAGGTTAAGTAGAACATCTGGAAATCATGAATAAGAAAAAAAAGTTGAGTTCAACTTTTTTTTTTTTTTTTTTTTTTTTTTTTTTTTTTTTTTTTTGTGGTATGCGGGCCTCTCATTGTTCTGGCCTCTCCCGTTGCAGAGGACAGGCGCCGGACGCGCAGGCTCAGCAGCCGTGGCTCACGGGCCCAGCCGCTCCGCAGCATGGGGGATCTTCCCGGACCGGGGCACCAACCCGTGTTTCCTGCATCGGCAGGCGGACTCTCAACCACTGCGCCACCAGGGAAGCTCGAGTTCAGCTTTTAAAACATCAGTATAGGGCTTACCCTGGTGGCGCAGTGGTTGAGAATCTGCCTGCTAATGCATGGGACACGGGTTCGAGCCCTGGTCTGGGAGGATCCCACATGCCGCGGGGCAACTAGGCCCGTGAACCACAGCTACTGAGCCTGCGCATCTGGAGCCTGTGCTCCGCAACAAGAGAGGCCGCGATAGTGAGAGGCCTGTGCACCGCGATGAAGAATGGCCCCCGCTTGCCACAACTAGAGAAAGCCCTCGCACAGAAACGAAAACCCAACACAGAAAAAAAATAAATTAATAAACTCCTACCCCCAACATCTTCTTTAAAAAAAATCACATTCATTAATATCATCACTCATCTCAGCAAGAAAAACAGTAAAAACAAAAACAAAACATAAGTATACATTTGGTCAAAGATCTTATGTATATTGACACATAAAGTTACCTCTCAAGTTTGTTAATCATAAGCCTGAGTAGGTTTAGATTTAGCATCAAAAAGATCACCGTTATTACTTTGATCCTAAAGCATATACACTTGTTTCCTAATATTTGTTTAAGTACTTGGAGAAATTTCTATAAAAGATAAATGCTATGCCCCAAATCTCATGCTCTGTGTCTTTCTGAGAAGTAATGCTATTGGTAGACAGTGGTGTCTTATTCAAACACTTGAATTTTCTGTTTTACATTGTTTGATTATTTGGGACAGCAATGTAGGATAATGGCAAAATAAAACAAGGAAGTTTTATGTCTACTTGAAAATAACTTTTAACTTCATTATAATAGCTAAACTATAGGTTTTGAAAATTGTTTAATTTTTAAGATTTTCTAAACACACCAAATGGCTATCTTACAGAGGGCAGTCAAAAATGTTTGAATGAATGAGTAAAAATTCTATGATTTTATAGCACTAGTGTATGGTATTATGTTGGGGATCTGCAAGACTACTTCCAAGTTCAGTGATTCACTCAGAGGACTCATAGGACTTGGCATGGAGTGGTACTCATGGCTATGATTTATCACAGTGAAAGCATTCAAAGGTAAATCAGCAAAGGGAAAAGGTGCATGGGGTGAAGTCCCTAGGAAACCACACACAACCTTATAAGAGTCTTTTTCCAGTGGAGTCACACAGGATGAGCTTAATTCCTCCAGTAGTCAATTGTAACAGCACATGTGAAATGGTCTATAAGGGAAGCTCTTTTTTTTTTAAGGGAAGCTCTTTTGACCCTAGCAGTCCAGGAATTTTAATCGGGTTGGTCACATGATTGACTATAAACACTGAAATTCCACACTTTCAAAGGAAAGCAGATGCTCAGCATAAACCTCATTATACAGGTTAGGCATGATGAACCACTCTTATCATTAAGTAAAGCTTTATATCACTGTGAGAATGTTTCCCAGCCAAGTTTCCGGACTAAAGCCAAGGGCCAAACTGACAAGCAGACCTTTCTAAGGACAGCAGTCTCAGGCTTGCTATATTGTTTTCTGCACTTGGATGAATAAGAAAAAGCAGATGTCAGCATCTATATTAAATATTTTATAAGAAATATTGTTAGATTTTCTTATCAAGAAAGGAAATTGCAAGTCAAATACTGTGTTTAGTGCTTAGATAGTAGGTATACTAGATGTCTTCCACTTTCTTCTCCAGATTTATCCTCCACTTTGTGTCTCAGAGGCATTGATGAACCGCATCAACCGGCTCTCTACTACCTGATTTCCACTTGGGTTTGGCAGTTGGGAGGCACAGCAGAAGACTGAATGGTAGGAGGGGAGGGAGTTCTTGAAATTTATTAATACTGCATCAAGTCCACAGGATTTCTGCCAGGGCCCTGACTGATACAGAAGAAGATTTTGGAGGGTTCTTTAAGAAGCACATTGATAGCCTCCTTTCAGATGGGTAATGGACTGTTTGTGAGATCATTATTACTCAGATTATCACTGGTGGTGCATGAGATGGCATACAGATAGAAGCAAAAGTGTTGAGAGATAAAGTAGCTATGGCAGTTAGTCACCATGGTGACAAACATGACTGTACATATTATATGTTTCTCTGATGGCCCTAAGAACATACAGAGGGAGAAAGAGATATTAAAAGTTGTAAATACCCAACACAGAACACAAACGGAAAATCAGAAAACTGAAAAGTTGCTTTAAAGAAGTACCCATCTCCTATTGCAATAGGGCATATATGACTGAAGACTGCACCCATGCCTTGACTGTGAGAGTTGCAGAGTTGCAGCACTAATTAAATGCTCAACTCTCCCAGGATTTTAAGCTAAGGTAGGGGAACTAGAAGTAAAGAGCAGGGCCTTATGATACATGTTTGATTGGGAACATGCTCTGGAGGCATGAATGAGGTTGGAAACTTTGTATTCTCAAACCACCCTGAATCTCTCCAGCTAGTAGAAGCAGCTGCTATCCATACCAGCCTTCTTCATATAAGCCTTTGAATAACTGCACGTGTGTAATCTACCACATATGGAGCTCTACACTCACCGTTGAACAATGTCTTCTGTTCCTTCCTTTCAGTGGACAGGCATGACTAATCATGTTGTCTCATTCCATCCTGTTTGCAGGAAGTAGTCCTTTTATCAAACTCAAATTTCAGAATAAGATTTTTCTATAACCAGACACAAAAAGGAGCCATTAGAGATTTTTTTTTTTCTTTTGGCAGAGGAATGGGTATAAACACAAGGCCTTTGTTGACTGCATCTCTTCAGCTTCACTTGATTATGCTTTTAGTTTCATAGAATTCATGCAGGAGGTAGCTTTCTCTTCCCAGGCACTCTGAAAATGGCTTCTCTCAGTGACTTATTTCCTGGAAATGTTGTGTAGTAGGCTAGCATTTGGGGGTTCTGTTCTCTGTCTCTCTGAGACGTTTGTGCCCCTGGCCAGCTTCTTGTGTGTTCAGACGGAGCTGCATTATATCTCAATTCCTTTTGAGAGAAAGATTAAATTCCACATTGGGTCCAATCTCTACAGAATCCTCCCATGGTACAGAAGCATGAATGCCATCTTATTTTCTATGTAACACCATTAAACATCCCTTGAATTGTAGCAACCTGCGATTTAACCCTTTAATCACTGTCTTATTTATTTTTTATGTTGGGTAAATGTTTCCTTTTTAGATTTCACAACTCCCTGAAGGTATCAGAGTATAAAAGAATATCTACTTGTCTCTTCCCTTACTCTGACAAGGGTTGAAGTTAGTTTATTCTAGGTATAAGGGGGCCATCTTCCCTTTAGAATAGTGCTTATAAAATTTTAACATGTATCAGAATCACCTGGGGGGTGCTTATTAAAACACAGATTTCTAGGCCCACTCCCAGAGATTCTGGTTCAGTAAGTGTGTGTTAGGGCCTGAGAATTTGGGCTTCTAACAAGTTCTCTGATGATGCTTATGTTTCTGGTTGTGGGTCTCACTTAGAGAATGATGTCTCACTTTGGTTTGAATAGTATCAGAATCCATTCTGCCTGGTAAAAGTGAGTTTCAAAATTAAAAGAGGGCTCTGCCATCCTGACACAGAGGTATAGTTCACATTGTGTTCAATCGTATTCAAATTCTGAAAATTGGTCATGGGGGTGCTATCATGCTATCAATGCTCTCATGAGGGATATTAGTTATGAGGATAAAATGTCTTTGATATATTGAAGAATTTTTATTCTCTGTAATCATTCAGGGACTCCTGTTTCTCAGTGAGAAATAGTCTCAAAGTGATTCAAGTGTTTTTTCAATTCAATAGAAGCTTGTAAAAAGCATATTCAAGGTTAGATATGGTGGCAATTTTGACACAAGCTGTTGAAAGTTCAGCAGTGTAATGCTTAGAGCAAGAAAGAAAAGAACATTTGCCATTTGTTCATGTGGTTGTTTTGAGTGGGAAAACATTATAGCTTCAAATAATATATGAGAATGGAGACTATAGATATATTCAGGATATATAACCATGGGTATTTGGAAATGGCGGGATGCAAAGATCTCTCTCTCTCTGTCTCTCAAGAAGAGGTTGAAAAAAATAGTCAAGAAAATATAGACAGAATCAGACATTGTATTAGCCTGTACCTGGACCATTCTTTCTGTAAAACTGTGTTTTTATATATTTTATTCCATGGAATCTGAAGCAAAGAAAACATCTTTTTTTCACCTGAACATGAGAGAGGATAAGATATTCTGAGGTGTTAATGGGATATTATGAATCATCGGTTAGACAAGTGGTTCTCAAACTGCTGTGGGCTAAAGTAAAGAGGAATAGTTAGGAAAAGAAAATGCCCAGGATGCACCTCAGCTCTATCAAATCTGAATCTCCATGGATGGGACCCAGAAATGTAATTTTTTAATTAATCTCCCCAGGTGATTCTACTTTACAGCCAAGATTAAGAACAATTGGAAGAGAACCTTAGCATAACTGACTGAATTTGCAGAAATTAGTCTGTGCCAAAGGGAGGAACTGCATGGTCTGTTTTTTCATGGAATTTGCTTTCAAGCAGTTGGGATATTCATAGTAAAATAAAGAACTTAAAGAAGCAAAGATATTTGTATAGCAATCCATTCTTAAGTAGGAAAGTTAAAGATAGGGCTAAAATGATTCATTCTGGGACTTCTATTCAAATATTCCTTCCCTCACTTTTTCTTGAAGTATTTGCTCAAATCAGCTTTTAATCCCTCAATAAAATGATCTAGTTCTATCAGCCTGGAGTTGGTATCTTTATTTTGGATATAATTGGCTTTACAAGTGATTGAAAGCTGACATTTGAAAACACTTAACTGGCCAATTGGTCCTAAGTATCAGGTGCCTACATAACTCTTTTACAAGCAATTTCTAGCAACGTATTTTTTTCCTTAATGTATTTTTACAATGAAAAATCCCAGTTCAATAATTGAAAAATATATGTATTTTTCAGCGAATCATATATGTACATTCAATCTTTTCTCAACCATTTGTAAAAGTTACTTTGTTATTCTGGTAATGATGAGAAAGTGACACATGTTGATAAGTGCTTTTGGAAATAATTGAAGCTGACTGTGTAACCCCAAAATAATTTTTCTGCTACTACAAACCATGGAATGGGTCATTTCTTTTATATACTGCATAAAAAATATTTATTGAATATCTACTCTGTGTAAGGCATCATGCCAAGCATTATAAAATATTAAAAAATGGGCCAGACACATTGTCTGTTCAGTTAGAGAAAGATGTACAGGAAAATGGTTTTTAACTACAAAACTCTGTAGAATTGGAAGAAATTATTTTCTACTTGGCTCTGAGCAGTCATTTACCAGGGATATTAAAAATTGTTTTTGCTGACCATTTACTAGGAACAAGACTGGAATTTAGAATGTATATTTAAAAGTAATTATAGTTTTAAAAACATTGTCCAAGAAGATTGATATTTATCTACCTAGGCAAAATCATCTCCAAATAACTAGTAACATCCTCCCTGGCTCAAAAATTCTAAGTAAACAATCCGCTTTTATAAGGGCTTATAAAACTCAAAACATAACATGCCTTTAAAGATATGAATGGTAAACGGAATGGGAATAGGACAATAGGGAGTGGTGGGGACTGTGGCAACTAAAGCCACATGTTGTTATGTGAGAACATATATTCTATGTGTCTTCTAATTTTTATAAATAAGTAATAATATAGACATCCCACAGGAAATTTACTTAAGAACACTTTATAGCCCACACAACGTCATTAAAGGGCCACATTTAATGAGTCCCTTTAAGAAAATAAGGGTTATTTAATTATTATTTCTTTACAAATAAGAAAACTAGCAGGTTAATACAGGCTTCTGAGGTGACTCTAGTTTTATAACTAATCTGTATATAGCTAACATTTGCCTAGTCTTTGAAGCATCCTAGGCACTAAGTATTCATTAAGTGATTGACTGATGGATTTAACAAATATATGTTTTCCTCTAATGGAGAAAAAAATAAACTCCACTTTGTAAACTTTATGTACCAGAGCATCAGTGTTCTGGCAGTGCACTGATTGCTTCCCTTGAATAAAGAGACACAACACTGACCTTCTACTACCCTTCCACTTTGTCCTTCCTCACTGTAGGAGGATAGAGAGACATTTTCATTGAAAGGACTATGTCAACTTCCACAGTAGCCTCAAATACCTATAATAAGCAGTGAGTCCTTCGGTTCAAACTGTCAGCATTTGGGAAAATCTCTTTGTAAACTAAGAATACAATAAAAACAGTTTTAGCATAACAAAAAAAGATATCTGAAGCAAACGGTCAACTTTAAACTTCATGTTGAAACTTTAGAGTCATTTCTGTAAAAGTTAAGACAACAGAAAATAATGCTCACTAATGGTATTTAATATTGTTCTGGAAATATTAGCCTATCAGTGACACAATAAAAAGAAATCAGAGTAGTCAATATCAGGAAAATGATCCAAATTCTTAAAATGTACTTAAGATACAATTATGTACCTGTAAAACCCATGAAAATGAAGTACAAAACTGTTCAAATTAATAAGAATTTATTATACCAGCAATAACTAGTTGAGAAATTTAACAAAAAACTCTTTCATTTATAAAATAATAAGTAGCACATGATATACTTCACAAGAAAGAAAAATGCAGAATATTAGTGCAAAGCCTAAAACAAATCTCATAAAAATGCATCCCACTTTTATAAATGGAAAATCATAAATTCAATATGGAATCAATATCAAAAGTCATATATTCTTCTCAAATGAATCCATATATTTAATATCATCCCAGGCAAAATTGCAATGAGTTGGGAGGGGTGCTTAACAAATTATTCAGAAATTTGAGGGAAAATATGCAAAATACCCTATAAAATTTTGAAAGGAAGACTTAAAGAGTCTTTCCCTCTCAGATATCAATGTTTGATGAGTACATTTTTATGACTAATCTGTCTCAAGTATGGGCAGAGTACACACTATAGACACAGCTCCTAGCCCCATAGAGCTTAAAATCTAAAATGACTATAAGGGAGTAGGAAAATACAAAGTTACAATGCAGTGGGGGTAGGTAATATGATAGAATGAATAGAATGCTGCATGAGAGCACACTGGAAGAACTACATTAGAAAAAACAATACTGGATTTGATGCAGAAGCAAACCAGTGAAACAGAGAGCCCAGAATCAATACATATGAACAATTTAACTCAAGATAAATTGGCATTTTATACTCCCGCCAACAGTGTAGAAAACAGTATGGTGTTTCTTCAAAAAATTAAAAATAGAACTACCATTCGAAGCCACAATCGTACTACTGGGTATGTATTTGAAGGAAATGAAATCAGTACCTCTAAGAGATAGCTGCACCCCCATGTTCACTCCAGCTTTATTGACATTAGCCAAGGTATGGAAACAAGCTAAGTGTCCACAGGATAGATGGATAAAGAAAATATCAAATATCTATCTATCTATCTATCTATCTATCCATCTTCTATCTATATCTTTTAGAATTTTTTTCTCATTACATCTCCATGAAAGAATAAATCATAAAATAGATGAGTATGCTAAATCATGAGAGCAGAATCATCAGTTAAGAAGTAGCATGATTTAAGAGATGGAAATGGAAAAGTGGCACTAGTGATGCTGTTTATAACCATAAATAATATGTAATTTATGTTTCTAAGTGTTTGATGTTCATCTTCAAGGAACATTGGCACAGAGTTTGAATTTAATATTCAACGGGTCTCTTTTAGTAAGATTATAGCCTTTTCAGCATGCCTTACCATTTATTTCAAAAGAATATAAATCAGTTAAGCCACTGAAAAATTAACTGTATAACCAATTATCTCATATCTAAATAAATTGATTTTTATAAATGCTTTGTTTCTATTTCTCTTATTAATATGAACTAACTTAAACCACTCATATAATTTTGAGATCTTACACTTAGAAATATATTAGCTCTTATTTGTTATTCTCTTGTATTACTCAAGAATATACATAAATTAAATATTTATATTATGTAATATCTCAGATACTAACAATGCATTAATAGTATTTATGACTTTCAGGTACAGGGTCTGTTTATATCTAATGAAGTAAGGAATATTCTACTAGGTTTTAAATTGAATGTGTGATACATGGTTTTAGAAAATAAAGAACTACAAGGTATCCTTTTTCTCATTTACTTCCTAAACTATTATGCTTAGTAAGCTGTATCACACAGTGTGCATGTGTGTGAACTACAAATAATATTATTAACAACTATTCCAGGAAGTAGGAAATTGTCTATGCCTCATCTTAGGCATCCCGTTTTAGGAATCTGTCATGTTCAGTAACTGGTCATGTGGTAATAGAAAAAGTGAAAATATTGACAGATGTTGTTTGAGGCATCAAATTGATGTTGCCTAAATTTCTCTAGAGTTTGGATGAATTATTCTCCACATAATTTCTAAAACTGTTCACCATAAACAAGGGGTCAAATTTGATATTTCCAATTTTAATCTCATCGTCAGCCTCTGCTATTACTAGATGATACTTTGGTTATACCTGTTTTAATAAGATCACTTTGGTCACTATGGCTTTTCTTTTGAGTACCTTAAAAAAATTTTTTTTTTCAATGCAAAAATTTAGTTTTACATTTGTGGCCATGCCTTATACAAGATATATACAATGTTTATCTAAACTTCAAAAAACAAAACAAAACATACTTTTAAGTATGTTCAGCATTCTTTCACTTATAAAAAAGCTACTGGTTTAACAAATAGCTATATTTGAGTATATACACATTAGGAATATAAAATTGTGTTCTTCAAGCTCATTAATAAAATATTAAACCGGCATCTCTGGGATACTAAAATCCCCCATATGTTATTTAGAACACTGTTATAGCTTATTGGGACTAAAATTTGTTTAACTTTTAGGAGCAATTTGATATCATTTTATAGATATTTTTAGCTAATTGATCTCATAATGATTTATACTGAATTTAGTATCAATATATTTGCTATTATAAAATGACATTTAAAAAATATTAAGTGCTCTTAAATGTGACTTTTTAAAATATCAATTTGCATATCCACACAGAAATCTTGTTGTAAATAAATGTGTAATATTGTGCTGTGTTATTAAATACTGTAAGTCACCATAATTGCGGGAAATATACAAATTGGGTAGTTATTCCATAATTTTAATTTATAAAGTACTATATATCTCACTACTTATTTGCAAACCACTCTGTTGACCCCAAAGCATTTTAGCATTAAATAAACTACCAAAATAATGAATATTTGGGGGACCTCAAGAACTTCAAACAGTAATATAATACATTCATATGTGTATTTAACTTGCTTTGATTTTATTTCCTTCTCTAGGCTTTTACAAGCATTACAAACGTTTCTCCACTGTTCACATTTTTTAAAGTCATGCAACTTTGTATCAAGAGTGAACAACTTTATATTTTTAAGGTAAAAATATTAAGCAGTTGGTGAAATGTTGCTGAAAAAACACAAGCTATATGCAGAAGATAGGAAGAATGGACTGCCCTGGTGGGTGCAGGCCAGGAAATCTAAATAATAGTGCATAAGATTAAAACATTTCAGATCCAGATTTTGTGGTCTTTAAAGCCCCAGTGAGGGGCCCATACTTTATTTAGCCTATAAAGGTTGAGTTAAAAAAAGCTGTGTTGGGCTTCCCTGGTGGCGCAGTGGTTGACAGTCTGCCTGCCGATGCAGGAGACACGGGTTTGTGCCCCGGTCCGGGAAGATCCCACATGCCGCGGAGCGGCTGGGCCCGTGAGCCATGGCCGCTGAGCCTGCGCGTCCGGAGCCTGTGCTCCGCAACGAGAGAGGCCACAACAGTGAGAGGCCCGCATACTGCAAAACAACAACAACAACAACAACAACAACAAACAGTTGTGTTTGTTGTGTATATACGTATGTGTGCGTGTGCGTGTGTGTGTGTATTTGGATGAGAGTGACTTCATCAAAATATTTATTATAGCAACAGTGGTGAGACTTGATAATAGTGTGTGGGGTGAGGTTGTTAATGACTAAACAAGGAAGAACATTACTGAAGGAGTTTAAATGTGTGGTGAAAAGTTTCTGAGCTGAAATAGATACAAGAAGTATTAAGAAGCAGTAACAGAGAGAAATAACAAAATGGAGATTTTAAAGAACTGAGTGAAAAAATTCATATGGGGAATTAAAAAGGAAGAATTGAACTACATTTGACATGTACATAATAAAATCTTAAAAATTCGTTGAATGATTGAATAAATTAATAGATGTCATAAGTGAAGAAAAAAGATTTTTTTAATGAATTTTTGAACCAAAAGCTCTTTTCATTCATTTTTTTTGGCTATCAAAACATTATTTAACATTTTATTTTGAACAAGTTTAAATTTACAGAAGTTACAAAGATAGTAGAGTCCTGTATACCCTTCTCTCAGCTTCACTTACATTAACATCTTACATGACCATTGTATATTTATCAAATCTAAGGAATAAATATTGTTACAATACTATTAACTAAACTTCTGTCTTTATTTAGATTTCATCTGTTTTCCTACTAATGTCCTTTATTCCAGGATCCAATGTAGGAGACCACATTGCATTTAGCCGTAGGTTTTCTTAGGCAACTCCAATTTTTACTGTTTCCGCTACCATTTTTTTTCTTTTGTCTTTTATGAACTTGTCATTTTGAATACTATTGGTTAGGTGATTTGTAGAATATCCCTCCATGTGGGTTTGTCTAATGTATTTTTTAATGACCAGACCTAAATAATGGATTTGAGGGATGAATACCACAAAGATGAAGTGACCTCATCAAAGCATTATATAAAGGGTAAATAACACAAAACATAATTACTGATGATGTCAATCTTGGTCACTTGGTTAAGGTGGTGTCTGCCAGGCTTCTCCACATAAAGTTACCATTTTTCCTTTTCCTTAAGTTTTGGTTAGAATTGAGTCCAGCTCAAAATCAAAGAAAGGGGAATTAAGCTCCCCTTTCTACTAGGGATAGTATCTACATACATTACTTGGAATTCTATAAAATGGATAATCCTGTCTCCCTCACTGATTAATTTGCCCAATCATTGATTTTTGTCAGCATGGGCTCACAGATATTTATTTTATATTTGGGGTTATAATTCAACACTACCATTATTTTGTTCCTGATTTGACCATTAGGAGCTCTTATTTTTGATACTTTTAAAAAGTGTATTTTAAAATAAAGCCAAATTGAAAAAACATGCTTAGAAACCACATGGCTTTGTGAAGTAGCATAAGGTAAGCATCCTTGTAAACATCACTGAGAACATAAAATAGAATGTTGTCAGCTGCTCCAGAACTCCCTCCTTGATCCCTGTCCCAAACACAGCTCCTTGTTTCCCTCTGAACTTTGACAGCAATCCCTTCTCTGAATTTTTTAATAGTCTATCACCAAAATATGTATCTCTAGACACTATAGTTTAGTCTTTCCCATGGTTTTCCATTTAACTTGGTATGTCCTTTAAATCTCTTTTTGTAGGCCCCCCACGAACTTTCCCTCTCGTTTAATTTTACCTATTAAAGAGCCCAGGACATTAACCTATAGAGTTTCTCAAAATCTGGGCTTTGGTGATGTCATACTCATGGTGTAGCTCTGCATGTTTGTTGGTCCTCTGTATTTTCCGTAAGCTGGCAACAGGATTCGGAGACTTCATTAGACTCATATTCATTCCCTTTTGCAACAATATAAACTGTTATGCTTTTCTATCATTGTACACATAATGTCTGACTTCTCTCTTTTTGTAATGTTACCAGTCTTTAATGTTCATTGCCCAGATCCATTAATTCACTGGGGCTTGTAAGACTTTGATATTCTAATCCTTTCATATTATTTTCACTTATTATCTGGAATAATTTTATAAGGAAAGATTTTAAATGTGGTTGATTCCTTCATTTTACTTACACAGTTTTTAAGATAGTAAATTGGTTTTCTGTCATCCACAGAAGTTAACCTATTTGAGGGTTTTAAATATCAATATGAACTGAAAATTATACTTGATAGATATCAATACATTGTACTTCATATACCAACTGAACTGCAAATTGTCCCATCTTTGACCAGTAGGAGCCTCTTCAAGTTGGCTTTGGAGTCCTACTAACATAACCATAGTGATCTTCTGTAACTTCCTTAATATCTTGTTTGTCAGATCTTGTAAAATTCCTACCCCCTATTATACAACTCCTGCTCCAGGCCAGATATTAGCATTATCCCAAGAAGCCTTTGTTTCTTTTATAGGAAGTTATATTTTAAGACTGCAATCTGGGTGCTTGGAATATTGGGCCAGTCATGTTTCTAGACCTTTAAGTTATGTGTAAAAATATATGCGTGAATAACATATATGTATAAAGATAAAATACCTGTGAATTCATACTAATATTTCCAACTCAAATCCAAGGCTACAGGTTTTTTTTTTTTTTTTTTCATCTGACTCCATTTTGGTTGCCTGAACCACAGTTACTCCATTTTGATTTTTAAATGATCTTAAACAGGTCATCATGGTCTTTTTTTTTTTTGCAGTATGTGGGCCTCTCACTGTTGTGGCCTCTCCCGTTGCGGAGCACAGGCTCCGGACGCGCAGGCCCAGCGGCCATGGCTCACGGGCCCAGCCGCTCCGCGGCACGTGGGATCCTCCCAGACCGGGGCACGAACCTGCATCCCCTGCATCGGCAGGCGGACTCTCAACCACTGCGCCACCAGGGAAGCCCCAAGGCTACAGGTTTTTACCTAGCTTCTTCAACATATTTGTACCTCCTTTATTCCATACCAAGAATTCTAATTCTTAAGGACACAGATTTTGGTAGAATTAAAATGGCCCATAATTAATTATCTGCTTTATCTTATTTTATATATGAGATAATTTTATTTTATTTTTGCTAACTAGATGCTACTTTTTAAATTTATTTTTAACGTGGAGACTTGAGAAGATTCAAGATCCTATATTGTAACTCAGAAAGAGGAGTTAAGAGCTCAGAAAGAGGAGTTATCTTAGTGTTGAAGAGGTGCTCTTCACTTATCACTTGTATGACCTGTGGGAGTCAGTCTGCCTCCATCATGTCTCATTTTCCCCATCTATAAAGTGGGAATTATGTTGGTATCTAGATCAGGGTATGGTTGTGAAGATTGAATAAGTTAATAAAGGTAAAGCTCATAGAACACTAAATAAGAGTGATGATGATGATGTGTACTGCACTAGGTCCCAGAGAGACTACAGAGAAAAAGACAGAGCAAAGGACAGATACGGTTTCTTTTTTCATATACTGGTCTAGTAAAAAATTAAGTCCTATATATTATAGAGAAAGTACTTAATATTGAAGATGCACCAGATAAGTAAGATGACTTTATTGAGGCTGTTGCAGTAGGGAGAGTATTCATGACTGAGAAACAAAGAAAAGGAAGAGGGTGCGAAGTTTTAACAGAGGCAAGTAAACAAGGAAATAATTGAAGAAGGGTGGCGGTAGGACTTATCTCAGAGTATGGCAGGGTGTATTCTTTGCAGATAGACATTTCTCTGAATGTAAAGAGCTGGGGGATTTCTCACCCATCTCTGCATTCTGTGATTATAGAGTTCATGTAAATTTCAACATTGTCCATAATGTCACAATACCAAATGCAGTGATTGACTTAATCTAAATTTAGGAGTCAGGAAAAGCTCTTCAGAGGACATGACATGTGAAATTTTAAGGGTGAGTAGTAACTGACCAGAGGAAGGAGGTGGAGGTGGAGGGAACTTTTAAAATTCTGGAGGCTAGAGATCATGGAGAGTTGGACAAATTACATGTTAGTATAGCTAGAGCGTGGTGGAGGTAGGAAGGATGAGGTAGATGATCCTGGAGTGATAAGTATAAGTGAGAATGTTTAGGGATTTATTGGACATTTTAAGAAAGATAAAATTTATTTGTAAGGCAGTAAGTTACTTCTCAAATATTTAGAAAAATTAAATAATTAGATATGTGGTTCATATTCCCCAATCCCTGGGAAAAGCAGCCAACTTTTCTCTCTTCACAGAGCCAGCTGAATTTTTCCAGAGAAAATCCAATATTTAATTAGACTTTCAAGCATTACCAGGGTGTCTAGATTTCACATTCTGAGTTGACAGTTTGAGATGGTTTTGTCTGATATGACTGTTCTCTGTAGTTGCTATAAGATAGTGATATTATTTAAAAATGTTCCTCTGCACATTTCAGCTAGTCATCTTCCCAAGCTCTTACAGAAAAATGCGTATGACTCCACATCCAGATACCTCAATGTCAATGACTTCACTGTGATGGAGTGTCTACAAACATGTGTGGACCCTCTTCAGGTTGGGGATTTGCCCAATTTCGTCAGGATCTGGGATAAAAATCTAATCGGGAGTGAAACCTGATGTAACCACTTGGGTGGTATATGATGGTGGAGACTTTCTTGGACACATATTTGGAGACATGTTCGTTACTGTCAGCCAGAACACTCAGGTGGTTGCTGTGTGAAGGAATGACATACCAGCTCATTGCTCAGGTTCCTGTTCTTTCCAGTACCTCCAAGGGTGAACTCCCCAAGTCTATTCTGTGTGGTATTTCCTTTATGGTGACATTGACCTACCGCTTTATATTCCCAGAACTAGTTTGTTTGGTGACTTTTAAGTCTTGCAGGTTACAGTTAACAAAACGAGTTGCAAAGTTATTTTCTAAAACCAAACAAATGTGATGTGTCAGATCTGCTCCTGGCTGAAGTGCCTTGGACCTTGATGTTGGTGAGGCCCTCTGGTCTTGCCATCAGTGACAGTGGAGAAGGTCTCTTCCTTAGCGTGGAACCCAGACTGGATGCTGCGGATCCTCTCAAAACTGCATAAACAGGTAATGTGGGGAGGACCCCACACTGCATCTGACCCTTTGAAGATAGCATTCTTGCTGATATGCAGGAATCTAGTCCTGCTGTGTAATAAATTCCACGTTCACTATGAAGAAAGGAAGAAGGTGGAGGGAGGATGATTCTGGTGGCAAGATGGGGAATGAATTGAATGACTAAAATTAGAGACTTAGACCAGAGAGAACATTGTTGTACATTCATATGAGAAATGATGAGAAACATAAAAGAGAAACAGGTTTCAGGTCTAAGTTTAATTTTGAATTTTTTGGTTTTGAATGTCTTAGATAGTCACATGAAGAAAATCAGTAAGTAAGTAATTGAGTACATAGATATGAACCTAAGAAGAGAAATCTAGACTGGATATAGAGATTTGGTCACTGTCAGCAAAGGAAGGAAGGCTGTGTCTTCCTTCATTTTCAGTCTCTTCCAAACACATGCACACACACTCACTCACATCTACAATCTTCTCTAGGACTTCTCACCTACTCACCTAATCAAGACTCATTAAGGAAAACCTCTTACAGCTTCTTTCTCACTTGGCATCCAAATCCATAAGATGAGGCATAAAAACTAGTATAACTTGTCTATTTGCCATAAGTACTCATTTAATATTGATGTTAATACAAAAGAGTATAATCAGATGCATATGCCATGTTAACATGTTCTTAAAACTGTGTAAAAAGGAAAAAAATGTTGTAGGATTTTATTTTCATCTTTGCTTTTCCTAGCTGTCTTCTAGGTACTGAGATTTTTGGTTTGTTTACTTCTTATGTTACAGAGAATATGATTTTAGTCTTATGTGCTTATAAATTCATTTTATCTTTTTCTTGTAGTTAAACTGCATAAACCCTAAGAAAAGCTATTTCCATTATTAAAAAATATAGATTTAGTTTTAAATGGTACTCAGGACTCTGGGAGGAAATTCCTGGAATAAATGAACTAGAGTTGAAAGAAAGGCACACGGGATGATAGATAGCAAGAAAAGGATGGAAAAGGGGGAGGGAAATGTGGGGAAAAAAATAAAACTAAAATCGTTAAGACATTTTTGTTTCTGCTCCTCAATGTGTACTCTATCACTAAAGAAGACATGGGGTTTGTTGGCAAAAGGGGAAGAGGCTGTGGATATGAGCTTATCTTCCTCAAAAAAGAAAGGAGAAAATTATAATTTCCAATAGGTATAGCTGAATAGTAAGCTGGTAGAATTTAAGGAGGATAAAAGTTAAGTGAAGGAGAGAATAAGAATATACGGGTCTGAATTGTGAGGAGAGCATCAAAAGAAGACATACTTTCATGTAACCACCACCTAAGTCAAGAAATAGAACATTGCCAGAACCCTTAGATACCCACCATGTGCCCCTCCTCAGTTGCAATGTCCTCATTTGCCCCTGGAATTGTTATTCTGAATGTTATAATTTCCTTGCTTGTCTTTGTAGTTTTAATATCTTTGTATACATCTCTAGAAAATATAGTTTAGTTTTGTCTTTTTGTATATATATTTTTTATAAACTGAAACATACTAGGTTTATTTTCAGTGCCTTGCTTCATTAACATTTTTGAGAGTCATCCAGGTTATTTGAATGTAACTATGGTTTGTTCCTTTCCACTGCTATTTATCTACCGTTGAAGACATTGGGTTGTTTACTGGATTAACGTTTGGTAAAATATTCTGTGTATATTTTTTATGTGTAAGCTCTATAAATACTTTAAAAGTCTCAATAATTCCAAAACATCGAGGGAGGCAGTAAGAACTGTATCCTTTGATTCAGATAAGAACAAAATGAGAAAGATAATCTAAGCAGTGTTATTAAAACCTTACAAGTTGCCCAAAGCATTACATTTAGCAGTTACAAATCAATATTTCTCTAACCTCATCACTACTGGTATTTGAAAGGGCCTAATAAATAGCTCTTCTTCCTATCTTAAATGTGGAAGCAATTGAGAAGCCGTATGGGAGCTCAAAATATATTTTTATTACTGATAAAGCTGATACTGAAGAAACTGGCTTTTAGACGTATGGAAACAAGAAGCTTCTTAGTACTGAACCCCAGAATTAAGAACTACTCAGCCTGACAACAGCAGTGCCAGTAGACCATGGGCCTCCTCTTGTAGGGACTGTCTTTGTCCCTACAAAGAGAAGGGGATGGAAAGAAGAGACTGGGCTTCCTTTCTTTGTTTAATTGTTCATCTACTTCACTAATAGAATTCATTCTCCTCCACTCCCCTACCCCACCCCCTTCACCTATATCCTATGAACACCTATGAGCACCTAGGCAGGATGAGGTGAAAGGTAAAGAAAGGCCAAATATGTCATTAATTGGTGTTCCTCACACAGAAATGTAGAACAAGGGGAAAGGAAATTTCTCCTCCTCAAACCTCTATAGGAACAGTAGACCCCTTAGATTATTGTGAAACAAACCTAAGAGGAGTAGCTGAAGGAATAATTTATGTCTGTTTTTCTAATTGTCTTAGTTACCTCAGAGAATCCATATTTTTATTCCCTCTCTAAGAGATTTCTTGGTCTCTCAGGTGAATAAACAATAGATGCTTAGCTGACTTAGCCCAGTAATTCTTCAGACATCCTCGGACATGCCTGAACACTACAGTGCATGCACCTTCACCTCAAGCTGGGTGCTCTGACAGGAGAATTTATAGAGCAAACTCACCTTCCTGGCTCTGTTTTGGCTCTTGCTTTTCATTCAATTTGATGTTATCCTCTCCTAAGTTAAAGATTTCTATATCCTACTTGTCCTTCCATATGAATCACACAACTAACTTCCTCTAAGATTTTTTTAAATCACACAGCTGAAGATCTTACAAAATAACAACCCAGGGTCATCTAGTTCAAACAAATTTGTGACGTTCAAAGCTTCCTTATGATAATATGACCAAATAGTTATCCTGTTTCTTTTCAAAATAATTTCCTTCTTCTTGAAGAAGTCCATTTGTCTTTTGGATGGTTTTAGAAAGTAATTTCTTATTTTGAGTTAAAGTATGTGCTGAGATCTGAATGTTTGTGTCCCCAAAAAGTCATATGTTGAAATCCTAATGCCCAATTTGATGGTATTAGGATGTGAAGTTTTGGAGAGGTGTTTAGGTCACGAAGGTGGAGCCTTTTTCTTTCTTTTTTTTTTTTTAACATCTTTATTGGAGTATAATTGCTTTACAATGGTGTGTTAGTTTCTGCTTTATAACAAAGTGAATCAGTTATACATATACATATGTTCCCATATCTCTTCCCTCTTGCGTCTCCCTCCCTCCCACCCTCCCTATCCCACCCCTCTAGGTGGTCACAAAGCACCGAGCTGATCTCCCTGTGCTATGCGGCTGCTTCCCACTAGGTATCTATTTTACGTTTGGTAGTGTATATATGTCCATGCCTCTCTCTCGCTTACCCTTCCCCCTCCCCATATCCTCAAGTCCATTCTCTAGTAGGTCTGTGTCTTTATTCCCGTCTTACCCCTAGGTTATTCATGACCTTTTTTTTTCTTAGATTCCATATATATGTGTTAGCATACGGTATTTGTCTTTCTCTTTCTGACTTACTTCACTCTGTATGACAGACTCTAGGTCCATCCACCTCACTACAAATAACTCAATTTCATTTCTTTATATGGCTGAGTAATATTCCATTGTATATATGTGCCTTTTTGAATGGGATTACTGTTCTTATCAAAGAAACCCCACAGAGCTCCCTTCCACCATGAGAGGATACAACAAGAAGTCTGTGATCTGGAAGAGGGCCCTCACCCAACCATGCTGGTACCCGGACCCTCCAGCACTGTGAGAAATAAATTTCTGTTGTTTATAAACTACCCAGTCTGTGGTATTTTGCTATAGCAGCCTAAATGGATTAAGACAGTATGACTTCCTATAATTTACATGTATTGGTTCTAATTGTCTTTGAAATTAAAGTGAACAATTTACTGCAACTTCCAAATGACATTTCCTCAAACGTTTAAATATAGTTACCATAGCTCCCTTTATGAATTAAATATTCTTAGTTCCTTTCATTTTTGCCTCATTTGATTTTTTTAAAATTTCTATAAGAATTCTAATTTCTTTTAGCTGAATATGCTACTCTTTATAACTGAATGTGATTCCTAGGACTAAGGTGTAAACACTCTGGTTGTGAGATGACAAGTGCAAGGCAATTCTTTTGAACTTCCACAACATTTCTCCTGTACCTGTAATAATGCTTAATAAGGTCTGAATTATCTCTCCTTTCTATTCCATAAACTTCTTAATATAAAATCCAGGTCTTTTTCAACTTTGTATCACCTAAAACATCAGTGCATTTAGAAAAACTGATGCTTAATAGATGTCAGAAAACAAAGGTATGGTAGGTTGCGTAACATTCCCCAAAGATGTTCACATCCTGATCCTTGGAACTCATGAAATGTTACCTTACTTTGCAAAAGGGACTTTTTAGATGTGAGTAAGTTAAGCATCTTGAAATGAACAGATTATTCTGGATTATCTGGGCAGGCCCAGTATAATGACCAAAGAGAGAAGGCAGTATGAAAATCGAAGCAGAGGCCAGAGTTACTCAGGGCCACAAGCCAAAAAGTGAAGGCAGCCTCTAGAAACTAGAAAAGCTAAGGAAATGGTTTCTCCCCTGAAGAAACACAGCCCTGTGACCTATTTCAGACTTCTGACCTCCAGAACTATAAAATTATAAATATGTGTTGTTTGAAGCATTAAATTTGTGGTAATTTGTTACAATAGCAATAGGAAACTAAAACAGAATGGATGATAAATAATTTACTTAAATCTACCAAGTTGAATATTGTTCCAAAATAATATTTTTAGAAAGCAGATATTCCTTCTGCAGGTTAATAAAATACAAATTAAGACGACCTTTAGAATACACATGTTATTTGTGTATGTAATTTTGTTTATGTAACATTAAACTGGAAACAAAGATTTTAAAATAACCAAGATTATTTAAATGTCCCCTTAGGTGGCATTTTCTTTTGTTTTTAGAGGACCATTTTACCAGGAATATTTTCAATTTGTGGTAAGAAATATAAAGAGTAGTACTGAAACTCTAGGGTTCATCATTCCAGTCTGTTAATTGAAAAATAACTGCAATCAAACTGAAAGTAAAATCACCAAGATTTTATCTTTAAAATAATTACAATAACAGATTATTATAATTCCAGCAAGCTTTTCACTAATTACTTTCTCTGGAGAGACAGACAGAAAGTGTTGTGTGATGTTCTGAAAACTTATCAAGTTGCTCCTGGAGTAATAATTTCTCATTTGTAGTCTGAGTGCTTCATTCAGTGCACCATTTGTCAAATCTGACATAAGGGTACAAAATCTAACAGCTTTCCAAAAGGAGCTGAAAGGCAAGAGGAAACTTCATTCGCCAACAGTCTGTTATGGAGCCAAAGTCTATAAAATTCCTTTAATTTGCTCGTATTCATACTTGAATTACAATGGAAAATCAATTAAGATTTTATTTTCTAATTTATAGTTTGCATTTTTTGCCATATGTTATTTAACCAGTTCCTTACTCTATGAGACAATATTCACAAAAGATTTTTATAGTAATACAAAGAATCAATTTCAAAGTATGTAATATGTAAACAGTGAAAGGCAAGAATTTACCAGTGGTTACCAATGTGTATGCTTATGCCTCGTTGTGCTTTAACTTAGCAATCAGTTCAAGATTTTCATCATACATTAAGCAGAAAGGGAAAATGAAGAAATTATCTGGATAATCCATAATATATAAAATTGTACTGGTGATTAGTAAGTCAAAACATATTCTCAATTCTTAAAAGATTTCTGTGGCCTGAATTACACTTTGTGACTGAAATGGATCAAGTTCACATGAGAAATATTTGTACCAAATATTACAGTGGAGTAAAGTTAAAGACTGGAACTATACAATGGACCATGTGATCACATCCAAATAATAAGTGAGGCAAATTTTAGATAAGTAAAGAGCAGTATTTAATTTAATTTGAAATGTTCAGATATCTAAAATTACCAAGAGCTTCAGAGTCAAAGAGATGTGGGTTTAACCATTTTGTAATTGTGTGAGTCTGGGTAAATTATTTAGCCTCGTGGCTATCATTTAATCATTTGTAGTATACAGAGTAATAACGACTACTTCAACTTGTATGATGTCTAGATAAAACATAGACCTCATAAAAGCAGGCTTTTGTCTATGTTGTTCATATCTCCACCACAGTGCCTAGCAGAGCACAAATAGTAATCCTCATTTTAATAGTGTTGAATAAATGAGTGACTAGCATATAGAATACTCAATAAATGTAGATGTTAATATTAGGTATATACATTCACTTCTCTACTTTGTTAAGTTTTATTCTGCAATCAGAGGCATCAAATATCAGGCAAAAGCACTTACATCACCATATTTGCTCCTATTTCCTATATTGCTTTGCATGTGATTATAAGGATGTGTATATGTTAATGTGTATTAATTAAAGTAACACTAAGTGCTGCCAATCTGTTAACCCTGAAATCTCGGAGTTGTAACACAATGAAAATTCAATTTGTTCTCTTGTAAAGTCTAATCAGAGTGTGTGTAGGGAGGTATTGGGGGAGATTCTGGGGGGAGTCTGGGTGGCGGTAGAAGAAAGCTGACCTTCACAGTCATCTAGGACCCAGGTTCCTTCCCCCTTGTGAGTCAGCCCTTTCACACACCCTTACAGTCTTCTCTATTTGCCTAGTGGTTGGAGCAGTGATATATGTCAGTTCTATCTATTTTCCATGTTTATAATTTAGTTTATGGTGACACCAAATTCCCAGAGAAGACAGGAAAAGGAGCATGCCTCTGTACCAGAAGGAAGAGGAGCCAGGTTTGGTGAACAACTTGAATGACTAGCTGTTCTCTATAGCAGTCTGCCCTTGGGATCACCAATTATCTGTTCATTTCTCCTCCCACACAAACAGACACGAAATTCACTTCTTCCTCAAGTAAAACCACCCCAAGCCCCATCCAGTCACTGTATCAAGCAAAAGTCCAGGATCTATCCCTGGAAGATATGCTATTCTATCTGGCCGTGAGATATGGATGTACTTCTTTAAGGCCTAATGATTTATTAACTAAAAGATATGTTGTCCCTCTCCCCAGTGCCCGATATGGAATGGTGGAACAGGAATAGGAAAGTTGAAATAAAAACTTGCACTTGGAAAGGAGATGAAGGGGAAAAGGAAAATAGTCGCTGTTCCCCATCAATTCTGATATTCTGCTGGGCAGGCATTTGACAGGTCCCCTTCCCTGGGACTAGTGCATGTTCCTTGATTATACTCCAAATCTATCTCCGGGAGGCTCTTCCTGGCCAATTATCTTCCATGGACATATGAGAAGTCAGTATTGGGGAACATAGCTTCCTGAGAGTACCCCAGGATTCACAGCTGGTTTCCTATTTAAATGATTTTGGGGGATTGAGAGTTATAGTGAATTTCAAACAATCCAAGATGTCTTATCTGGGTTTGTGTGCTGTGGTCTGAATGTTTGTGTTACCCCAAATCCATATGTTGAAATCTTAATGCCCAATGTGATGGTATTAGGAGGTAGAGCTTTTGGAAAGTGCTTAAGTCATGAGGGTAGAGTCCTAATGATGAGATTAATGCTCTTGTGAAAGAAACCCTAGCACCTTCTTCCATGTGGAGATACAATAAGAAGTCTGCAAGCTGGAATAGGGCCCTCACCCTGCTCTCAGACTTCCAGGCTCCAGAGCCATGAGAAATACATTTCTGTTGTTTATAAGCTACCCATTCTGTGGACTTCTGTTGTAGCAGCCCAAATGGGTTAAGATAGATAATTGGTACTGAGAAGTGGGAGTGCTGCTCTAACAAATACCTGTCCCAGTGTGTCTGGAAGGTGGGATACCCCACCCCACTCGGTTTTAAGGTTTTGGACTTGCTTGGGACCTGTTACCCTTTTCTTCTTTTGTATTTCTCCCCTTTGGAATGGCAGTGTTTATCCTATGCATTGTATTTTGGAAGCACATAACATGTTGGATTTCACAGATTCACAGCTGGAGAACAATTTGCCTCAGGATGAATCATCTACCCATATTTGATTTAGGTGATTAGATGAGACTTTGGACTAAGACTTTTAAGTTGGTGGTGGAATGAATTAAGACATTTGGGGTTGTTGGGATGGAATGAATGTATTCTGCATGTGAGAAGTACATGAATTTTGAGGGTCCAAGGGCAGAATACTATGGTCTAAATGATTATGTCTCCCTAAACTTAATATGTTGAAATCCTAATGCCCAATGTGATGATACTAGGAGGTAGAACCTGTGTGAGGTGCTTAGGTCATAAGCATGGAGTCCTCATGAATAGGATTAGTGCTATTATAAAAGAGACCCCGCAATAAAGAAGATGCGGTATATGTATATATATACACACACAAAATGGATATTACTCAGCCATAAAAAGAATGAAGTAATGCCATTTGCAGCTACATGGATGGACCTAAAGATTATCATCCTAAGCAAAGTCAGAAAGAGAAAGACAAATACCATATGATATCACTTATATGTGGAATCTAAAATAAGACACAAATGAACTTAACTATGAAACGGAAAGAGACTCACAGACATAGAGAACAGACTTGTGGTTGCCAAGGGGAAGGCAACGCAGGGGAGGGATGGATTGGGAGTTTGGGATTAGCAGATGCAAACTATTATATATAGGATGGATAAACAACAAGGTACTATTGCATAGCACAGGGAACTATATTCAATATCCTGTAATAAACCACTATGTAAAAGAAAAAAGATAAAATATAATAGTTCATTTGGGGGAAAAAGAGACCTCACAGAGCTCCCTAGCCCCTTCCACCATGTTACAATACAAGAATTCTGCAACTCAGAAAGAAGGCCCTTCACCCAACAAAATGCTGGCACCCTGATCTTGGAATTGCAGGCTTCTGAACTATGAGAAATACATTTTTTGTTTGTTTGTTTGTTTGTTTTGCGGTACGCGGGCCTCTCACCGCTGTGGCCTCTCCCGCTGCGGAGCACAGGCTCCGGACGCACAGGCTCAGCGGCCATGGCTCACGGGCCCAGCCGCTCCGCGGCATGTGGGATCTTCCCAGACCGGGGCACGAACCCGTGTCCCCTGCATCAGCAGGAGGACTCTCAACCACTGCGCCACCAGGGAAGCCCTGCGAAATACATTTTTATCATTTACAATCTACCTAGTCTGTGGTATTTTTCACCCACTTTTTCCTTGGCATAATTGTCTTTGCTCTCTTTCTTTGATTCCTTACTTAGACATCTTCTCTTTCAACTTAATGAGTTAATTTGAGGTCATCTGGAGTAGTACTTGAGGGAAATGTAATACCCATAAGCTGATCTTTGCTTTGTTGCAGAATCTCTTTGTTCTGTTGAAAAGTCTTACTGTGACATTGTGGCTGAAACCTTTTTTCATCTTATATTTTTACTACTTAGGTTCCCGGTGGCAGCTGGCTTCTCCAAGCCTGCAAGGCCCATGTTCTCTCAACTCTTATATCTTTGTTCTCTGAAAACAGGCAATTTTTACCTAAGCTTATCCCTTTCATGAAATGTATTGCTAAAAGTAGAAAGTAAAAGCCACACATGATACTCCTTGAGTATTTCCAACCACTGTCCCTAGAGTTACAGGGTCAGTATGCTAGGTTTAGCTAACTAAATGTTTGGCACTGCCTAATGTGGGTCTCCCTCTTTACAATCTACAGCAGTTTCTTTATGGCTTGAATTTATAAATCTGTATTAGTCAAGGTAGTACAAGATAACTAGAAAATCTCAGTGACTTAACACAGAAGTTTATTTCTTGATCATATGAAGTCTAATCAGTAGGAGCGGGTGTGAGCAGTGCTCCACTCAGAGACTTTGACTTCTTTCCTACTATAAAGCTGTCCCCTTTTATATTTTTGGAGCTCTCTAGAGCCAGCAAAATAAGTGTGGGTGGAGAGAGAAGGGAGGTAATCATGAGTCAACCAGGAAATACACTACCAGCTCCCATATTCCAATGTTCAAAGACCACCTAGATACAACTAACTGCAAAGTAAGCTGGGCTATTTGTCCAGATGTGTGTTCAAAAGAAAATAGAAACTGGACTGATGAACAATTAGCTATTCTCCGCCTCCACAGTGTGTATGTAACATGCATTTCTTAACTACTTAAGCTATTTAAAGTCTGACAAGAAGGGGCACTGTGATAAATTGTGAGCATAGGACTCTCAGTCTAAACAACTTTTCTAAGTCTGTAGAATGAAAAGACAGCCATTATGAGCGTAAAGAAAAACTGTTGTGATAAAGTTTCAATTCTAAATCCTAACCAGCAAATGGAATAGAAAAAAATTAACATATTCTTACCTTGTTTTAAATTTCACTCTGAAATAATTAGTGTTATTCTAGTAATTGAATGAATATCAATCTATAAAAGTAAAGGAGAAGAAAAGTATCCACTGTTGTACTGTTGGCTTAATTTGTGTTAAATTGATCCAGGCACTTCTTTATGAAACATTTGGTATGTTGGCTAATTTTGGCAAGGAAGAATACCTTGGCATCAGTGACACTAGCATTTTCCAACGTCAGACAGAAAGTGTGCCTGCCACCCAGTAAATCAATTTATTCTGCAATGTCACAATGTGGTTATCCAGTTCTAATTCATGCTGAAAGCTCTTTAATATCATTTCTATTGAAATTCAAACAGTCAACAGTGTCTTAGAGATTTTCTTCTTTGAACAACATGTTCTTTGGTAAAATCAAATCTTAAAATTTCTTAAGCCCCAACGCATAAGTTCCACAATGTGGGATTCAAACAACTGATTTCATATACTAGTTCATGTATCTGAAAGGATAATCCTGTGTTTGAAATAAAGATTAAGGACACCTTTACTGGTATTGATGTCAGATGGTATTAGGTGTGAAGGAAAAAACGAGTAAGATTTCATATTTTCAAAACAAAGATGTCAAATCTCCAATATGCCTGACAAAAATTTAGATTTCTTATATGCAATTACAAAAATTGTTTCCTGCTTTCACTTACTAAGGAGCAAGGGGGGCTATACTTTTTCTCTCACTGCAAACAATTATAGAAGTAAAGAAACATGAAAAAACAGTTTTTGCATATTGGTCAACAGTCAGTGTACAACTATGATCCATGAGAGAAGGGAACACATAAGAGAAACCCTACAAATACTACCAAGATGAAATATCTTATTCTGATAGGGAGGGAGATGAAATATCTTATTCTTATTAGGGAGGGAGGATCCAAAGAGCCTGGAAGTCTTGATGAGGTGAAGATATAGATCAGAGTTTAGGAAGGCAAAGGAAGCCAGAATTTGCAAGGCAGAGTATGAGACTGTGAACTATACTGAGAAAAAGCTTCAGAAATTTGCAAGAGACCCCTTTTGAGTCTTCCATTAAATACTAATCTGCACATAAATAGGGGAAAACTCCACGAGGCCAAGAAAATAACAATTGTCAGGAATCTATAAATTAAACAATTGTCTGAGCTTACAGCCTAGGAATAGTTCAGATATTCACCAAAAAGAGTTACGCGGAATACTTGGGGTAATCAGTAAAAACCCAAGTATATCATGCTTTAGGAGAAGGCATGAATTAGACCTAAAGTAAAAGCAATTTTGACCCATCCAAACAAGCTTATCCACAAGTAACTACCTGCAAAACAAAGTTCAACACTCTTTAAAAGAAACAGATAATGTGACCTATAGCCAACCAATAAAAATAGACATAGACATGACAGAGATGATGACCAGGAAACTTTGTTAAATGGTTATACCTAAGTTTAAGGAGTATTTGTGTTGGTTCATTTGCTAGAAATGCTTCATATAACTATCTCATTTCAGTTTTAATTGGTAATTGGCTCTTATAAAATTTAATATTTTTGTTATAATAAACCAACTTAAATCAGTTTTAATGTTTAAGGTATATACTATAATAAAATATAAAATAAGATTTTATCCAGATACACATCTCAGAAGATAATTAATAATAATGTTCTTACAAAATCTTTTTTCTTATCAATAGGGTGACACTGGGCTCTGGCATAGGAATCCTGAGTTTCATCTTTCATAATCACAAATTTAAGTCTGATTAGAAAATACATATAAACATTAATTTCCTCTGAGAAAAAGGCTAAAATTTTTAAGTCATGTGAAAAAATTCTCTTAACAACAAAAATAAATAAAAACAATGTAAAATTCTCCCTACTGTCATTTAAAAAATATTGACTTCTAAGTTCTGAATGTTTTAAATTTAATTTCAGTTAATTAATAAATTTTAATGGAGGTGATTTTCCATTACTGAAAATGAGTTTTGTAGGTAGCAGAACATAATTCAGATAGCTATAGAGTATTGCTACTCATTTATCATTTGAAGAAATGGGTATAAATTAGCTAATAATCCATACAAGTTCTACTATTTATAATAATGTACTAGATATCAGTGAACTTATCTAAGGGATTAGTTTCTTAATATCAGCATTTCTAGCACTGTTAAGAAGGGTCTTTTAGACAGTGAACTATAATTTCCATATGTAGTCTTGTATCAGTGTAATTATATATGTTGTTTTGACAGTTGGCTTATTTCCATGCATTAATGTTACTAAGTTACTTCATTTTTATAAATGCAAATTTAGGAATAATTGCTCCTAAATAATTATTACTCCTGATAAATGCATAAACAACCCACTGATGTATTTGCTAAGATTGATGACTATATTCAGGTTTACTTCTCAACTCATGATTAATTAAAAATACGATACTGAAAAGGAACAGGATCAGTTGAAAAATTATTACTAGGATTTCATGTAAAGTTTTCACTTATCAGAAAATCACAGAGTACTGGAACATTGCTGTAATTTGTAAACAGTAGATGCCATTCATAGACACACACCCTCTCTACGTACTAGGAGAGATACCAGAATCAACTCTTGCTTTACAATTGGATTTCACATTAATTCAAGTATCACTTATCACTTTCCAGATGAAATCAGGTAATTTTATGCCACGTGTAAGAGGGTATATAATTTTCTTGAAGGGACTATTTTCAAGAGCTTTATTAACACATTTTTTTCTTAACAACATTTTAAAGTATTATAGGTCAAAATCTATTTCAAAAAGCAACACTCTACCAAAACTTTCTAGGTGAAAATGTTTTTTTTTTATTTTTTTTATTTTTTTTTATTTTTATTTATTTATTTATTTATTTATGGCTGTGCTGGGTCTTCATTTCTGTGCATGGGCTTTCTCTAGTTGTGGCAAGTGGGGGTCACTCTTCATTGCGGTGCGCAGGCCTCTCACTATCGCGGCCTCTGTTGTTGCGGAGCACAGGCTCCAGACGCGCAGGCTCAGTAATTGTGGCTCACGGGCCCAGTTGCTCCATGGCATGTGGGATCTTCCCAGACCAGGGCTCGAACCTGTGTCGTCTGCATTGGCAGGCAGATTCTCAACCACTGCGCCACCAGGGAAGCCCGAAAATGTTTTTAAGCCTTAATAACGGTCTACTTTCCAAGGAACATAACAGCAAGCAAGAGGAGAAAATTTTTAACACCTTAAACTTTGTTGCAGTAGGATTTAATTTTCACTATTTGTTACTAATAATAAGACTGCATTTGCAGTTGTCCAGGCGCTTTCCAGTTCTAGAGGAATGTGAAAAAAATCACCAAAAAAAAAGTCTTGTGAAAGACTAGACTTTCTTCATTTACGAGTTGTTTCCTACTTTATGTTGCTGACCTTATTATTTATTGACAAGACCATGATAATAGATAGTAATTTTTTAATAACCTTTTTAGGAAAATATAAATGTTAATCTTATAAAAACTTTAATCCTCACCCCTTTTAAAATACTTTATTGATTCACAGTATCACAGAGAGCTGGTATACAATGAAGACAGAAGATATGGATTGGAATAGGGAGAATAACGTCAGGACGATAATTTATACAAAAGTTTTTAAAGGCTAACTCTAAGGTAGCCATGGTAAAATTGTAGAGGAAGAGATATGTGAGGCATATAAAGTTTAATTTAGTGGAGAATTCAAACTATAAAGAGAATGGCTGATTAATCACAGAACTGATTTACTTTAGAACTAGATGACACCATGGAGTTCACTTTTATCCAACCTCTTACATATTCACAGATGAGAAAAATGAGGAACAACTTAGCTAGAGAAACTTGCACAATATGATTTAGCTCCTTAGAAGTGAAGTACTAATGAAGACAAATGGCTGGTGAGAGTTCTAGACCTGGCCTCCTTGGGAATCTCAATATCAAAGTTAAGTTTTTGTTTACTTGAAAATTTACTCACTTGAAAACATATTTTTCAGTTTTATCCGTAATTCTTTTAGACAGCACAGAGCATTACAGGTAAAATGCAAGACTAATAAGGATTTTTGGTTCCTACTCAGCTATTAGCCAATTGAGTGACCTTAACACAACCTAGTAAGAGTCCATCTTTTTTCATATGAAAAATGAATTTAATGGATTTAAAAGTCCATAAATTACATGGAAGTCTAAAATTCAATGCACATATTTAACAAAATTGTACAAATAAAAGCATCTGTTATATACATGCTCACTGTGCACTTTCTTCACAAGAACATAACTTTTCAGAAGGCAGTTTATTTTTCTAATAATCAATGCTCTCCCAAGTGTTAGTACCAGTAAATGATACCTCTGAGATAATGAATTTTAATTGTATTATGATAAAAATGACCTACAATAGAAAAATCAATATTTGTGTCATAATCTTTACATATAAGTAAATATTTTACCTTCTTTAAAGAAACTAAATTGTTTTACAAAAACAAGCAAATTGTTTTCTGAAAACTAAACAAAAGCAGAATAATCTTCATCTGATAAATGTTAAAATGACATGGCAATGAAGGAATAAAAAAATTTTTATATTTTATTTATTGCTCAAGGTAAAATGACAGAGATAATTTCAATCATTATTTTGAAAGTATCAAACTGGCATGCATTTTCCAATATTTGGAGTTTATGACTTTACCATTCCTTGAAAGATTAATATGCAACTGCTATATGAGTCCTATAAAAACAACCAAAGAACAACTGCTTAAAGTAAGAAGGAGGAAAACTTAAAACATAGAAATTATTTCCTTTTTCCTGTAGAGTTTGATTCAGTCACATGATATGTACTCTTAGAAGAGGTAAAAACTCCCTTTGGATATGGTGGAATTACTTATTCAAAAATGCTAATGATAAAACCTAAGCTATGGCATCCTTTACAGCCAGAAGAAAAATGCCATTTTCTGCATGCAATTTTATTCCTAATATTTTAATAATTTCCAGGAAAACAAACAAACATAAAAGGTGAAAAGGATAAGGCAACACATCATCATGTTGACAACAATGGCATGCATTTTATTTTATTCATTTTTTACTGGAGAAGCTAAATGTCTGTTCTACATCTCCTCCAAAATCATATGAGAAATCAAAAAGAATCTGCTTTAAGAAATGGAGGTCACATGGTCTAGTGAGAGGCAGTAACCTACGACCTGAGTTTGGTGTTTGGAGCTCAGGCTTTGGTATCAGATGGGCCTACGTTCAAAAACCAGTTCCTTCACTTACTACTGTGTGACTTTAAGGAATTAATTTATCTATAAATATCCTCAAGTACAAAATGAGAAAACTGCTGCTGGGAAGAATAAGTGAGATAATGTACAGAGCTTTGCACAGCATATGTGCTTAATAAGTCCGTGATATTATTATTATTATTAAGAATAATATTGATACAAGTACCCATCCAGTAAGGAAAATCATCTTGAGGCTGGGAAGACAGGTGCAAATAAGGTTAAAATTTATGCTTTTGTATAAGGAGTACCATTGTTTCTCTGTTTATTCAGGTATAACTTTCACAAGAGAAACCTAAAATCAAACTGAAAGAATAAAAATAGCTGACAAACCTTGTCATTTTTACATGCAGGAACTATCTGGTATTATCAGAATTTGTATGTGATGGCGGAAATGCCATGATGGGGAAATAAAAAATCCTTTAATCAATACACCATCATTTGAATGTAACAATGATATGTCCAAAAACTTCTTACAAATAGCTTCAGAGGCACTGGATTTAGGCTGTGCCACCACTGTGTGGTTTGCAGCTTGGCAGCAATATTTAAAACTGTAGTCTTTCTGGAAGGCTTGGTGCTAAAAGGAAAGGGCAGGCCTGGCTGTGTGTCAAAATTTAAGGTTCTGTGGCACACAAGGGAACCAGTGACTTGGGAATCTGGGAGGCTGGTTATCTGAGGTGGTATTAGATATGAATAGGGAAGAGGATGTCTGAGGCACATAACAGTTCTAAGATTTGACTGCCCAATAACTGAACACCAATCTCCTTACCCTGGCCTGTATTCAGGGTTACCTGTAATCCTGGTCTTTCATATCCTTTCAGTGTTTGCTTTGTCTACTCTACTTATATTCCAGCCAACTGAGCTAATTTTATTCTCTAAAAACGCATCTTTGCTTATGCCCCCTCTGCCGCCAGAAATTGCCTTCTCCCAATGCTGTATGTTCAGACCCTACCTAAAATTGTAGACCTATGATCTTTATCGCTTCCTACTGTCTTTCTCCTTGTCCCCACAGTGACCCAGAACTTATCTGGCAGGAGAAATTTATGCCTTCCTTTAATTCCATGGCATTGCACCTACTTTTCCTGAGGTACTTAACACCTTTTTTTTCTGTTCTCTCCTTGAAGTTCATTTTTGATACAGATAAATTAATCAGTTGATAGACGAGAAAGGAGCAGTGATTCTACTTCAGGAAATCATAAAAGCTCCATGGAGGAGTGGTGTTTTGACCTAGGCCTTGAAGAATGAGTACAATTTGGACTAACGGAAATGAGAGAGAAGCTCGGTTCAGGTTAATGAACAGAGTAAGCAAAGCAAATAGGAAAGGCCAATTGGTTAAAATAATATGGAGTATTGACTGGAAAGCCATGAGATATACACTGAAATAAAAATTTAGGGCTAGATTTTGCTTTTAATAACAGCTATATATTTCATCTAACCTTGGTTGCCCAGTACTCTGCAGACTGTTATCTAGTGTCTCTTTTCTGCTCTCTCAGCATACATTTTCCTGTAGTTCTTCCCATTTTTGGTCCATCCATGATCCATCTGAGAATGAGTGATTTTCTAAAACACGAATCTGATTAGACCTTTCTCCTAAATAAAACTGTTTATTCTTTATTTATAGTTTCATTGTACAATTTAAATCCAAACTCCTAAGCAAGACTTACATTAAAATATTAGTTTATGTATAATTTTCCAGTTTACTCAATGGAGCACCTGGGAACATCTTGTCAATTCCAGTCACCTTTCAAATCTGGAAGGGATTTCTTCTGATGGGTATCTACATGTCCTTCTTTAATGCACCCCTCAGATTATGTAGTGATTTCCACAGGGCCATGCCCCATATGGGAATATCTTTATTAGGTCAGGTTTCCATTGCCCTTCTGCCTGATCAGGTAGATGGCCAGGCTACGGGCCACTTCCCATGAGTCAGTAAAAACCCAAACATAGGGGCTTTTACCCCTGTTCAACTCTTTCATTACTGCTAGGAAAACTGAATGAAGTTCAGCACACCCTGCTGATCTGTTTTTACCTTCTTTGATCAGAGTGGCAGGCTTTCAAAGAGGATCTTGTCCATTCATTTTGGAATAGCCATCCATAACCCAGCTCATTGATGTTCAGTCGGGAGCTGTTCACGGGGCACTGTTCACATGGCAATCAGTTCCAGCAGCTCCTCAGGCAGCTCCAAAGTCAGTCCTAGTGGAAAAGAGTCTCCCTGCTTGTGAGTACTCTCCTTGCATTCTCCAGGCATAAGGATCCTATATAAATCATTTCCATTTTATTATGAAACTCTTCCAGCACTATCCCCAGTAGAGTGAAATTCTGACATCAACATCACTTTATGCCCTTCAGTCACTGGGGGAGCTTCAATTAATATCCAATAGCAATGTAGTAAATACCCCTCAGATGGAAATTCTCTGGTTCAAACTACCAGTAGTTGTCATTGGGAGGTGCTCACAGGCTCTTAACATAAGCCTGTCTCTGCCCCACACAGGGCTATTGCACAGAGTATTTGTCTCTACCAGGAGTCCAGCTTCTACTGTACATTGTTCAGACTCAAGCAATCTTACAGGTTCCCATTTAGAAGGTCTGATTAATATTGCTTGAAGGGCAGATTTACATGCCTTCTGTTTTACAGTACTAGGTAAGGGACATGTTCCTCACTCAGACACAGTGTCCATTCCCAAAGTACAATCAGGTAGAAGAGATGCAACTTTTTTACATCATATCTGTTTAAACATTCCCAATTTCATGATCCTATTCATAACCCATTACCAAACATTTCCTTTTCCATCACTGTGTGAATTGCCTTCCTTTCCTTTCAAGTCCCAAACACCACCCTCAACATCCTCTTTTGTCTTCAGCTGAAGATGATATTTAAGGATTTTAGTCATTTTGGTGAATTACTCAGTTTTCCTGAGTCTCTACCATGTATGCATGTTATTAAACTTTTGTTTGACTTTTATTGATTTGTCTTACATCAATTTCATTCTTAGACCAACCAGAGGAACCTAGAAGGGTAAAGGAAAATTTCTCCCTTCCAACACTTGGGTAACGGGCATTTTCATAGGTGAACATCCAGTCGTCGATCATCATAAAGCCAATCCCACTTGGCTTGCATAGGAAGCATATCTGCTGCTTCATCTGGGGTGTTTTATTTGGCATTTATAGGGAGATTTGGGAAGTTCCCCTTCTCAGGATAAACATACTTTGTATGGCTTTTATCCAGTCCACCAGGCTGCCTGTTCCCTTGGGAATAACCTCCTGTGTTTCTGGATCATGTATAGCCACCTGTGATTGTTCCATAGTGACCTATGGGTTCTGTATCAACCCAAATATGCTCTTCCACTCTGCAGCATTTAAAACCAAAAACACAACCCCCCCCCCCAAGTTATTGCATGTATATTCCAGTCTGATGTTCAAATGAAATATAGGCTTCATGACAGATCCAAAACCTGGCTTTTGAATTGGGTATAACCAAGGTAGCAACTGATAACATTACCACAGTCTGTTCACTGAGTCAATACAGAATATTTGAAAACACATCTCTGCTATTTTCCCAGACATTTAAGAGCATTTTCTAAGTGTGAACTAGAAGGATGTTGGACAATGTGCTATTTGCTCTCACTCAAATGGGGTTTAATTGGCCAAACATACCTCCATTGGGATTTTGGAATAGCTACTATCAGAAAATGGTGCATTACTGGTTTTTATAGCTCACTTTAATTCAGTAAACTAGTATCTTCTAAAATTGATGATGGGGATAAAACAATAAATAAAACATGTTCTATGGGAGTTTAAATTTGAGAGAACATAATGTTGGTATAATACAGTAAACAAAAAATGCAGCTAATTTTCTGGTTTAATCAGCTAAAGCATAAAATGGATTTCCATTGAGACTATTAAAATAAGGCTTTTTAAAATTATACTTACACTTAACTTAAAACAATGGACCACTGAAAGAGATAAAGGATATATCTTTAGAAATATCAAGAAAAAAATCAAAATCAAGTAGGCTCTTTGTGTGTGTTTTTTCAAGACTCAGAGCATTGCATCTGATTGCTATTTGACTACATTTAGGATTGAGTGAAAGGAAAATCACAATAGAGTCGGTATTGCTAAGAGAGAGCTCTCTAAAATGAAGCCTGGAGGTCATAAAGGAAGTGGGACTTATGCACATCTCAGTCCAGATGCAATCTGAGCCTTGGTCACTAAATAAATCATGACAGCCTGTCCCTCAAGGGCAAATATTTCCTTTCTGCAACAGAGTCAATTGTTATTCTTGCAAAACGACTTAAGGACAAATATTTCCCTTTTTGCCAATTATAAGTCAGAGCCAATTATAATTCTTGCAAGACAATTTTAACAACTTCGTGGATTTGCTTTTATAAGCCCCTGCCTCTTTTTCTTCTCAGGAACTGTCTTTCAGTTTTACCCAAATCTGTGTTTCCTGAATTGCAATTCCTAGGACCTCAAATAACGCGCTTTGTTCTTTGCAGCCTCAATACTAATTATTATTCAACAATTGTAATAATGATCATCATCAGAATAATAGAAAAGGAAACAAAAAAATTTAAAAACTTGGGCTCATGTAGACAGGTTCACAATTGAGTGTTATAATGTAAGCACTTACTCTGTGTGGACAGCCCATAATATTTTCTTTTTCTCCTAGTCCCAGAGGATTACTATGAATCTCAAATGAAATGTATGGAGGAATAAAAACCAAACATTGAATTATTTTTGTTCTTATGGTTGTTCCATGATTCCTGCACTTTCAAGGATTCCTTTAAAATTTATCAGTTACTTTACCCATGCCCATTCTTCCTTGCTCTGCCATGAGCTCAGGGAAGGAACTCTTCTTCAGCCTTAGGGAATGAGCCTTGATTAATCACTAATCATGCTTATCTCACTTCCATTTTTAAAATCATTGGTTGTCTCACTCCCATTGTTAAATCACTGGTTTAGTTAAGGTAGGACTGTTAGAGAGCTTCTTGTAGGTTCTCCTTGCACTTAAAAGGGATTCAATATAAGACAATTCCTTTCTAACTCTGGACATTGTGATAAGGTGATGTTTGGAATTATGGAAGCCATCTATGAAGAGGCCAATGGAAGAGGAAAAGTCCATTCACTGTGGCAGGTAGGATGAAATGATAGGCATCACCTGGTTTGACAAAAATCACTGTTCTACTGAATGCTTTAACTGAGCTTCTTCCAGATTCCTTGTTATGAAGAATAATAAATCCCTGTGTCTAAGCCGATTTTAATGAATCTCTGTTGTTTGCAGTTGAAAGCATCCTAAATCATACTGAAGGATAATTTTTCTAATCATTGATAAACTACTCCCAACACCTAGGTCTCTCATCTTTCTAGTTCTGAAATTAACTCTGTATCAGCCTGTTTTTTTGCATTAACTTTTTTGATTAGTCATGCACTTTATATTTGAGAAAACTTGATACAGAATATAACTAAATTGTTTTTATATAGTATGGAAATTCTTTCATGAATATCAGCATTACTGTCACTTATAACATCACCTGAGTCATTGCAGAATTATACTCCCTTAATTTTAGAACAGATCTATATTTAAATAAACCATATCTTATCCATGTAGCTATCTGTAGTAACTTTAGAAATGCGATTGTTAAAATTTGATAATCTACTCCCATCCTTAATAAGGCATGTTGTAAGACAAAGCCCCCCCAAAATCCTTTTTTATATTTAACAAAAGTCCCTTAACTTTAACATGCACTTATTTTTTCTTGTTATAATTTCAGAGTAGGTGCATATCTGACCATCATATTATAAATAGATTTGAATATTGAAAATTATAATTGAATTACATTTCTGTTTAAATTACTAAATTTTAAACCAGTACAAAATAAATTATTACTATGATTCCCTGTGTATGATTGGTACTTTAAAAAATTGAGTTCCAAATATGTACAGAATATATCAAAATTCCTATAGAATCAAAAGATAGGAAATCACTCTCCTGAATGCCTATGTACCCTCAATACACAGATGGCATCACCTCTACTTTATTAAAATATCAACAGAAGAAGGGGGAAATCCTTTTAATTTGGAAATTTTTGCTGTGAAATTTCTGATAAGTGGATACTTATAAACTCATTATAATTTACATTGCTTTGTATTTTATCCCTATATTAAAAATACATCACAAAAGATATTATTCAACAGCAGAAAAATATCTCTAAGCAAAATTTCTAATATCACTAGGCCATCAGTACTTTATTATTATTACATTTACTGTAAGGGAACAATTATATTGGTCATTATAAAACAATCCAAACAAAAATCATTGTCTCACACCAGTTTCATTACAGTTCCTATGGAGAAATGCAATTTTATTTTATTTTTTATCAATTTATTTATTTTATTTATTTATGTGGCTGTGTTGGGTCTTCATTGCTGCACACGGGCTTTTTCTAGTTGCAGTGAGCGGGGGCTACTCTTCGTCGCGGTGCGCGGGCTTCTCATTGTGGTGGTTTCTCTTGTTTCACAGCACAGGCTCTAGGCGCACAAGTTGTGGCACGCAGGCTCAGTAGTTGTGGCTCATGGGCTATAGAGTGCAGGCTCAGTAGTTGTGGCCCCCGGGTTTAGTTTCTCTGCGGCATGTGGGATCTTCCTGGACCAGGGCTCGAACCCATGTCCCCTGCACTGGCAGGTGGATTCCTAACCACTGCACCACCAGGGAAGTCCGAGAAATGCAATTTTAATTCAGACTTTTAATCAAAAATTATGTTTACTGACTAACCTTACACATTTTTCTACTTTTAATTTACACCTTAACAACTCAATGTGTCTGAATTGGAGTTTTTTGGGCTAACTATTCAATTACAATTTTTTATTTAATTTGCCATTTTAGATTTAAAATTTGGAGGATGATTATGCTTTATTATACAGAATATAATATACTATTTCTTAGTAAAAAACTATTTTCTTAATAAAAATCCATGCTCCCATCTTGTTGAATTTTCTTGCAAAAGTAATTTTCTGTCTTTAGTCACATATTATTCTCTGATGTGCATAAATGTCTTTATATTTTCAAGGAGCAAATTATTTTCAAAAACCTGCATAATTCAAATTTTGTTAAATAGTTTCTCTGCTGCTGAAGTACCAAAGAAGTTACTAAAATTCCCAATCATTATTTTTCTCTAGTACCTTTAAAGTAAATATACTGAAAATGTATTATGATATGGAACTTGCTTTTAGTTTGGTGAGTAAATTAACATTTAGAAAAAAAATATTCAGCAGTAAAAGGCTGAGATGCAAGACTTTGCTTCAAGATAAAAATTGTGAGGTTCATGGGGAATTTTTATAGATAAGTTAGACAAAAATTAAGACAGATAGGGAATCATATTTTAGATATGAAATATAATTATCTAGATTTTATATGGGTGACTAAATTCCAGCGAGTATGCTTTTAGTTACAAAATGATTACAAAGTGGCCTAAAGTGCACCTATTACATAATTGGAATATGTATGGCTGGTGCTATCCAAATGTACAGTCTGTGACTGAGGTCTCTACAAAACATCTAGGTTAGAAATAAAAGAGTGAACTGGGTCTCCTTTCTGTTTTATTTAAATAATTAATGTGATATAAAAAAAAGATGTTGTCTATGTCCTGAAAGTTTATTTTTTCAACTTTGATCATATATTGTTCAACCTGTGGCTCTTTGTCCTTGCTTATTTCATTTCCTCCCTGGATAGATCCCTAGGAGATCAGAATTGATCTGAAAGTAGAGGGAATTCCATCAAAATATTATAACCTCTCCACGTTACTGAGGAGCCTTGAATAACTGAGAACAATCAAATGGGTTAAACTATCTTGATCTCCCAGGTAATTTGCTGTTCAGATAAAACATAAAACATTAAATTTGTGGTTAAAATAATACATCTTCATTCAAAAGCACTAACTAATGTTTTGGAAGAACACAAAAGCCTCTAAAATTTTTGAGTAGCATGATAACACAGCTAAAATAGGGCCAAATAGAATTCAGTTGTTAATATTGATGAATGGTTTTATAATTTTTCTTTTATTAAAGAGAGGCATTAAGACTAATTCAAATGGCACCTATACTTTTAAAGATAGAATAAATAAATATACTTCCTTGCTAACTTCATGCCAACTGCATCGACTTTAATTATGGTTATAACATCTATTTTCTTTATTTAGAAAACGTATTTTCTGTATCTGGACACAGTTGAATGTTGAATATCATTTCTCTATTTAAAAATTCTTAATAGTTCTGTGTATGCAAAATGAACTTTAGATACAATTATCCAAATACGTGAAATCTTCCTGACACTTTCTTTCAATTTTGTCCATGTATCAGAGATTCATTCTTGGAGGCTTAATCTGGAAACTTCAGTTCCACACTTCCCTGTGAGTAGATGTTCATTCATTCAGTAAGTAATTATTGATCTCCTGCTCTGTGCCAGGGGATGAAATAGGCACTATTATAGTGGGGAAAAAAATGCCCTCTGTTCAGAATTACCTCCCAGTCAAAAAGGCATACACGTTAGTAGATAAGTCACAAGAGAATGAAGTAAGTTTTTTGAACAGTAAACAATAAAGTGCACAAGATCTGCCTGGAGGAATCATAGATTCCTTTATTCAAGAGGTAACATTTGATGTGATAGATGTACAGGAATTTGCCAGGTGGAGAGAGTCAGAGCCTGCTAGACTGAAGAAATAGGATCTTGTAATGACAAAGTGTAGATCCTCTATGGCAGGCTCCAGGCCTCTGTATTTTTGCACAAGACGTGTCTTTCTTCAGCTAACCTGCCTGTCATTTTTCTCCTACTATTTTAAAGCCTGCCTCTATGAAATAATTCTTGTGCTGCTACCTCACCCTCCACGACTTCAGCTGCATCATAAAACTTGTTTGATAGCCTATGTTATTGGGGACCTAGGAGCCAAGAGTATTAAACAGACTGAACCTAAGTCCTCCTAAAGCCAAGTTCCTCTGCAGAGTTTATGATTAACCTCTCTAACAAAAACGTTATTCCCTTTCTTGTCCAACAGCTGTTCTCCTCTGCTTGGCCCTGCAATAAACCTTTCTCTGCTGTAAACTCCGATGTTTCGGTTTGCTTGGCCTCACCGTGGGTCAGGCACATGAACTTGCATTCGGTAACAAAACTAGTCAGGCGAGACTGCTCTGTGAAGGTTAAGTGTGACGAAGAGCTGAGGAGAGAGAGAAGCTATATGAAGAGCCTGTGAAAGAACTTTCCAGGGAGAGGAACCTATCCAAGGAAATAGCAAGGGCCTGTGGCAGAAGTGAGCTAGGTAGTTTGAGGAACAGAACAAAAGCCATACTAAATGGGTAAGTGATTCCAGCTGGAGAAGAAGAGGTAGGAAAAGACAAGATAATACAGATCTTTCTTTGCTGCCCTAGGAAGGGAATCTCGATTTGATTATGCAATGGGAAGACACTGAAGAATTTGTATAGGAGAATAAAATGACTGACTAATATTTTAAAATCCAAAGTAGGAGTAACAATCATATAAACATATAAAACTCCATTTAGAATAAAATGAAAATATTTCTATAGAATTACATGCAAAATACAGAGTATGCATCATCTCAGTCTTCCTTCATCTCCATCACAAACAATGACAAGGTGTGTTTTAGCTTGAGAAAAAGAAGATTGGTCAAGGAGGATACAACGATACTTGCAAATATACTGAATCAAAAAGCATTGGGTGGTTATTTGTGGTTATTTGTCATGCATGCACTTTAATGTGAATCGTATTTAAATCAAATTGTTCAATAAAACTCTCACATTTATCTTCTTGGATACTTAATCATGTATCTAACTCTGTAACTTTCTAATTTGATACATTATGTTCACATCCAATAAGCATATCTAAAATTATACCAGCCATAACAATTGTCCTCTTCTTACATGTACAGAATTACATACTGAGTCTTAGGAACACTTAAAAATGCACATACCCACATCCTGAAAAATCTCAGAAAGCACTTTCCAAGGACAAATTTGACACCTTTAGAAATATCAAGTGTTATGTGTTAATTCTGGAATTCAGAGCTGCATGCAGATGATAAAAGCAAACACATGAAAAAACATTTAAAGTGTAAAAACACAACATACATAAGCAACTTAAAAAAATTATTTTGAGCCATGGCTCACTATCAACTTGGAGATGCTCTTTCCTTTTTTTTCCTTCTTTCTTTCTCTTTCCCTCCCTCCCTTCCTTCTTTCCCACGTTTTCATCTTCTTCTTTTTTTGCTCATTTTCTCACCCTTTCATTCTTTCTTCTGTTGTTTCTTCTCCATCTAATTCCAAAATGCATTTAAGGTGGATTTAAAAAATTCACTTAAAATATTTCAAAAGAAGTAATTTACATACTCAACAAATATTTATTTGGGGCCTATCTTATTCTAGGCATTTTGCTAGTTCATTGGTGCTAATATAGTGAACAGAATCAAATGGATTCCTTATGAACACTGCAGGCTAGAGAGAGAACAAAAGTTAGTTAATCTATTTTACATTTGGTAGATTAACTAACTTTTGTTCTCTCTCTAGCCTGCAGTGTTCACAGGGAGATCAGCTCAGTGCTTTGTGACCACCTAGAGGGGTGGGATGGGGAGGGTGGGAGGGAGACTCAAGAAGGAGGAGATATAGGGATATATGTATATGTATAGCTGATTCACTTTGTTATAAAGCAGAAACTAACACACCATTGTAAAGCAATTATACTTCAATAAAGATGTTTAAAAAAATGTTAATCATTCTAATTAATGTCTAATATCACATAGATATAATGGTTCTTAAGGCAAGGTAACTTGTGTGTGAGAGTATGTAAGAAAGGAATCTGACCAGACTCATAGGTTACTGACTTTATTTCAGAAGAAATACTTAAGCTGAAGATTTGTGAAAGAGTAGGATTTAAGTAGGTGAAGAGAGGGCTTCCCTGGTGGCGCAGTGGTTGAGAGTCCGCCTGCCGATGCAGGGGACACGGGTTCGCGCCCCGGTCCGGGAGGATCCCACATGCCGCGGAGCGGCTGGGCGCATGAGCCACGGCCGCTGAGCCTGCGCGTCCGGAGCCTGTGCTCCGCAACGGGAGAGGCCACAGCAGTGAGAGGCCCGCGTACCGCAAAAAAAAAAAAATGTAGTAAGTAGGTGAAGAGAGATAGGAACAGTATCCTGATCACTGACATAGGCCCTGTGCTGCTGGAGAAGATGCGTAGGGAGTTGAGGGAAGGATTGCAAGGGAGAAACAAAATGCATTTGAGGGATTAAAGAATACTGCCGGCAGATTAGAGAGAAAGATATATACCATTTTATGGGACCCTTCTGCAGTGGCTAATACCAAACACAACTTTTGGGATCCTTTTGAGGTTCCTGCCAATATGCTCATCATACTCCTTTATTCAAAAATGCTAAAACAATTTAGAAACGTGCACACAAGTATATTAAAGCTTCACTTTGTTGCTAAATGAGCAATTAGAGAATACAGCTTGTATTCTCTGTATTTGACCCAGCTTTCTACTTGTTACAAGTTAAATTGTGCTATCTGAAAAGATCTGCTGAAGTCCTAACCCTGGTACCTCAGAATATGAATCTATTTGGAAATAGGATTATTGCAGATGTAGTTTGTTAAAATGACGTCATACAGGAGTAGGGTGGGCCCTAATCCAATATGACTGGAATCCTTATTAAAAAAAAAAAAAACAGAGACACAGAGAAGAAAATGCCATATGAAGAAACAGAGACACAGAGATAATATCATGTGACGACAGAGACAAAGATGTAGCTGCAAACCACAGAACTCCAAGGATCAATGACCATTAACAGAAGTTAGAAAGGAAGCAAGGAAAAATTCTCTACAGGAGCATCGCTTTGCCAACACCTTGATTCCAGACTTCTAGCCTCCAGAACTTTGAGGCAATACATTTCTGTTGTTTTAAGCTACACATATTGTGGTACTTTGTTACAGCAGCCTTAAGAAACTAATATACTACTCTTGCCTATCAAGTCTCCACCTTTGGATTTATCAGTGAAAAAAAAATGTTGCCTGCCATTTCAGTAAACTAAGGATGTTGTAGCCATCAAGCCATCACATGACAGCCACCCCGAGGGAACTCAGTATGGACGCAGAATGCTCACCATCTAGCAGTCAGCCACTGAAGCCACCTGCCCCCACCATGGTGCACCCTGAGGAGACTCAGGATGAGAAAGCACAGCATACTACTGTCCCCAGATAGCTGAGGTGTATATTAAAGGAACGATTTCAATAAGCCCTGATTTTTGCAACTTCCCATACATAGAAAAGTGCTAAATTCCTTAACTTGAGATATCTGGTTTTCTTTAATTGACAGTAATCTTTTGATGGTCCGACTCCCTGTTCTTTGTTGCAAAAACTCTTACATATCCTGGCTCCTCCCTTACCTCTTCAGAGCAGTCTCTCGGAGTTATCTGAAATGCTGTGTCCCAGGCTTATGTCCTCAGTTTTGTCTGCCGAATAAAATATAATTCTCAACTTTGAGGTTGTTCATTTTTTTCAGTCGACAGATCCCCCTTGAGGGGAGACTTACATTTATTTGTGGGATGAAGAAAGAGTGCAGAAGATATGAAATATGTATTCTCAGTCTCTTTCCCCATCTCCCCAACCAGATAAATATGTCCTTGGTGAAGAGCAGGGAAGGAGATTGAAGGAAGGGTAGAAACCACCTTCTCATCTTCTAAGAGGTTGGAAGTTTCTCTTTCAGGATCTTAGCTAGTAATGAAGAGAGGCTGGAAATAGTTTCCCTTGGCCTTGTAATCCTGAAGGATTTGGTGGTTTTTTACAGGGCAATTAGAAAAATTTGAAGATTTCTGTGTGTGTTTCATTTTGCTTTGACAGAAGTTATGGTGCAGAAGCACACAACTAAATTTTTATTTTGAAAAGATTATTTGCCTGCAGTGAGCAGAATGGATTAGACAGGACCCAGAGGGAACGTGGATAACTCTCATAGCTTTAAAAAGAGATGCTAGGAACCTGTCCTAAGAAGATTTACTGGAAATGAAATAGTTTAAGAGAGATTTAAATGTAAAAACCTTCACAATTTGATGACAGATTGAATATGACAGTAGGGTGGAGGTGTGAGACATGATAAATTAGTGAAGAAATTTCAGCAAAAGTGTGGTTAAAAACAAGAAAAAACAATAAAAATGGGAAACAGAGTGAGATTAATTACACATACATTGCATGGGCCATGACTTTTGCTAGGTTTGGGCTATATTATTGCCTCTGAGGTTTCTAGAAAACTACACAAAGAAGGAACCACATAATTTCTTATAGGTTAAAGTGAATCATTTGTTTAAGATAAGCATAAAAATTCCTGATACCAAGACCCAAGTGACATTATCACCATGGTTTTCTATAAAAAGAATGCTTTATATTTCAATGAATAACATCCTCACCAAAACCTTAGCAATAACTATACATCAGCAAGAAGTTTATGCCCAGTTCAAACAAAGGGTAAAATATTCAACTATTTCAAAGTGTAAATTTTTTGGTAATGTTTTGTCAGTCTTACATAAGCATTTACTCTCTCAGTGAAGTGTTAAGTTACTGTGGGTTGGTGAAAGTTCTCACAAGAGAATGGAATATAACTCTCCTGTGTGGTTAAGTGACTCACTAGACAGCTGAGCTGGATGTAACACTGGCATTTGCTTATGAAAACTGTGATGTATAATGAGAGCATGCACTGAGATGTATAATAAGAACAGTGTTTAGATAGAACGATGTCCTATCACTGCTCAGAGAGTTTCTAAGATAACATCCTTGTCTAGGGGATAGATGCTTACTTAAATAAAATAAAAATTTTTTTAAAAAGGTGATTCTTCCAGACATAAACAGAAAATGATAATGATGGAGGCCCTCTGGTTCTGTGTATGATAAAACTTGTAGCCCAAAAATAAAGGCAACTTTTGTATAAAAGAAAATGAAAGTAATTATCAGGGAAAGTAGCTGACAATGTAGTCACAACTTCCTTGAAAAAGTAAACACTTAGACAAATATGACCAATATTTTTGATAGTTTGAATTATTAACCAAATCTAGATCTATAATTATTTTCAAAGAAGAATCTGATTTTCTGGTAAGGGAAATGAGCAACTGAATAATTTGCTGTACATACAGATGACTCCTATTTCATATAGTAATCAGATGAATGGATGTGGTTTGTTTTATTCTAGTGTTTACTATAAGTTTACAACATTGTAATATTTATTATAAGTAGACAAATATATTTTCAAAACTACCTGTATAAGAAATTTGAATGTGTCACATAGGTTTCTTTCAGTCGTAACTGAAGACCCAAGTAAAAGTACGTTAAATAATAGCCCTTTGTTTATACATAATGAAGTCCAGAGGAAAGGTCATTCCAGGCTAAGTTAATTCAGGGTTCAACGGTGTCCCAGCACTTTCTCATCCTTCTTTCTTGCCATACTCAGCCAGTGATGCCAGTGATGTCTCACTTTATTAATGCATGATGATTTCCACAATTCTAGGCATCACATGTGAAACAACATCATCTGATGTTGTACTGGGCTTTTTATTTACTTTTCTCATCTATGTCTTTTGTCTAGCAAGGAAAAACTTTCTAAGAAGTAAGATTTCTATCTCATCTCATTGCTTATGATTGTGACACATATCTGTACTTAAACCAATCAATAGCTGGAGTAATAAGACTTTTATGATTGGCTTAGGCCATTCATCATTCACTCCAGGGCCTCAAGGTAAGTAAGGGCTATAACCATATCTTCTGAGACCTTGACTGCATGTCAGAAGATTACCCAAATGAAATTAATGTCTTCCCAGTGAGGAAGAATAATGGCAGGTGGTGTGCCTATTGGATGGGCAACCAGAGTGGCTGCCACAATGGATGAAAGCATTCATTATAAGAAATGAGACAATGACAGTTGAGGGTTTCATATATGTTTTATTTTGTTTC
>NW_006773600.1:390660-424966 GCF_000442215.2 Lipotes vexillifer | reverse complement strand
GTAGGGAAAAAATTTATCCATGATTGCTGACTTGAAGAGATAGAGGAAGAGACTGAATGCAAAGGAGGGAATAAAGGGATTAACTATTATTCTAGGAGAGTAGCCAGGCCTTTGAAAAAACTAAACAAGCTCTTTGGTGATTGCTATTGTTTTGCTGTTGTTTTGCAGTAAGGAGATAGGTTTCTTGCTGGTGGGAGTTCAAACCCTAACGTGAAGGGGCAGAATGCACTCTCTGTGTTTCCAGGAGTTGTTAGAAGTTGCCAAAACTCTAAATGAATCCTGGAAGTTCATGAAAAAGGACACGGTTGGCAGATTTCATTAAAGCTTTATTTCTGAGACGAGATCTTAAGTTCTTCTCCAGGATGTAAAAACCTTAAAGAGAAATGGCCCCAGTCTAACCTGTTTCACATTAAATTATTTGTTTTCATAGTAATTCACTCAAAATTAGAGTTACTGCATTATACAACTTGCCTAGCTATGTCCTGGCCTGGTGTAATTATCAATAGCTCATATGTTTTTTCTCTTAAAATTGTCCTAATTTGTATAATAAATTATATATTCACCTAATCAAAACAAGGAAGATGTTCAGATGCCTGATAACTAAAACCATGACAAATATCCACTATGCTGTCAGTTAAAATTTTAACTTAGGTCAAAACAAACTCTGTACCCTAACAAAAGATCGAACAAGAGTTAAGAGTATCTTGCAGTCTGCCCCACTGGACAGAAGGTAAGTTGAATGTACACCATCAAAATCTTTTTCCTTTGATAATGTCACTTCCTATGGATTAGACCAGGATACTGACCATCAGTGCCTCTCATGGACCACGTCCTTCCTTTTATCTCTTAGAAGTAGAATGTCCTCCAGCATCTTTCATATTCCACTCTCTTGACAATCTCATCAAACTCTGATCTATAGCTCTAATCTATGGTAATCTGACTTATGTATTGAATAAAATTTCTCTGTTGAGCTTCAACCTGGATAACAACCAAAGGCTATGGAATCTAAATATCCAACTTACTACTGGATATCTCAACCTGGATATCTTTTACTAAATCATTTATTCTAATTGTTAGAAGAATTCAATTTCTTGCGATTGTACCGCAATGGTCCCCATTTTCTTGCTGCCACCATCTTTTAGAATATGGAAATAGTTGTATTTTTCTCCTTCTTTGAAAGATCATTCTGGTGGCAATCTGGAATTTAGATCATTAGGTAGTTACAGTATGATAGAACCTTTCTTCTTTGAAACAGAAGAGTTACCTGCCAATGGGTCAATAAGTGTAAGAGTTGGTTAGAAGGCTTAAGGAAAGTGGCATGTGTTTGAAAGAACTGGTGACAAGAGTGGGAGAGTGAATTGATCAAAAGTGAGTAAAAGAATTTCAGAGGATAATTGGTGCTATCATGAATTTGTAGTGACAATAAACTACCTATTTTGCAGATACATTTTTGCTAGCATCACTATCCAGCCTGGAGAAGAAGCAACACAGACAGATCCTGAGACAGATTTAAAGTGAGCTGTTTTCAAGTAAATATGACAAAATCAAGAAGAAGAGACTTGCTGAGAGTTAGTGGAGAGAGAATATTAAGTGGTTAATAGTATTGGGCTCTGGAGAAGGGGGCTTGCTCAAAAAGGGGACTAAATGTGAAAATGTGGAGGGATCAAGGGACTTAGGTCCTCTAGAATAAGTTGATAGGGATGAGAAAATTGGACTGAGAGGGGATTGTTGTTGGTTATTGGAATATGGACATGAAAAAATAGAAAAGTAACAGATCTAAGAAAATCTCAGTTTGTCTAAAGAAAAGTAGGAATGTACCACTGAAGATAGTGGGGGTAAACTTTACCACTACTTGTTGTGTTGACAGAACTAAGATTGTTCTTTACCTTTGGTTCTTACTTGGATAGACTTTAGGATGTACATTTTTCTGGGGGGAGTCCATAGCTATCATCAGGTTTTCAAAGGCTTTGGAAGCCTCAAAATGTTAAGGCTAAATTAGATTGTTAGATAAATCTACATTTAATGAAACTGCTATTTCCATATTCTTTGTGGTTTTTTACATATATGGGCTGTAATTTCCTGCCTATTACTTATTACCTGCTCTAGCTTATTAGTCCTCCATAATAAGTTTCAGAAAGTAATTTTGAGCAGGGTCCATAGTATGTTTGCCTTGCTCTCTTACCTTCAATAGTCAATTTTATTTTTCTAGGAACATGTCACTAGACTTGATAGAGAAAAAAATCAAGTTCCTTTGAAACATTAAATTTAATGGGACACACAATAAGTTTACTTATGTGAGTATACTAAATCATAAATTACCAAAATATATCTTACTGAAAATGGATCTGAATTTTAAAATTACTATTATTCTTTAATTATTTAAATTAATTGCTCAAAAAGTTAATTCTGAAATGTTAGATGTTTACAATAAGACGATACAGGAAGAAATAGATTAATTAGAATTTTCTTAGAGATGTATCCTCTTAGTTTGATTCTAGGAACATTAAAGGCATTTCCTTTAAGTCTCAAAAGATGATTTTATTATTACTAATTCACTGGAATAATAGAGGAATACAGAGTTACTTGAAAATACCCGAGATATATCTTATTGTGTATCTTTGCAGATGAAGAAATTTAGGATGGATTTGGATTTTATAAACTGTTTTATAATGAGAAGGAAATGATTCTCATGAAAGGGAAAGAAGTGATCATTTGTAAGCTAGAAATGAAACATTTAGAAAGCTTACCTTTTGTAATGAAAATGTAATACTAAAATTGACAGTTGATAGATTTTACAAATACCTCAGTGAACGAAAATCCATCAGGAAAATGACAAAATGATAAAAGAGAATGTCGCACAGGAATATTAGTGAAGATTGAAACTTGTGCTAAAAAAGCCATCCTACCACTGGGAACATCATTAGAGCTATTAACCAACCAGTATGCAATGCCAAACCCACATACTTGTAGTGATTGATTAGAAAGTAACTGAATTTATACTTTGTGCACTGGGCCAAAAGAACAGAAATAATATAAACTTGCTGCAAGTTACCAAGTTTTTTTTTTTTCCTTGTATCAAGGAAGCTTGTACATTTAATGCAATAAAAAGTGAAATATCTTTCCAAAAAAAGGTCACCAAGATTTATAAGGAAGAGGAAATAAAGTAAAAAATAAATAGGAATAGGGACCCATGGTATAGAGGAAGGACATGAGCACCTTACACATTTTATTACCTATCACTACCGTCATTATAATACCTAAAATTACTAGTTACCATTTGAAACAGTGTACATACATTAATCATCACCACAACTGCAGAAGTATTGCTGGCTTGCTTATTTTAGAAATAAGGAGGGACTTCACTGGTGGCACAGTGGTTAAGAATCCACCTGCCAATGCAGAGGACATGGGTTCGAGCCCTGGTCCGGGAAGATCCTACATGCCACAGAGCAACTAAGCCTGTGCGCCACAACTACTGAGCTTGCACTCTAGTGCCCGTGAGCCACAACTACTGAGCCCGTGTGCCTACAGCCCTTGCTCCGCAATGAGATGCCACCACAATGAGAAGCCCTCGCACTGCAATGAAGAGTAGCCCCTGCTCTCTGCACCTAGAGAATGCCTGCGTGCAGCAACGAAGACACAATGCAGCTAAAAATAAATACATTCATAAAAAAAAAAAAAAAGGTATCAGAGGCAAAGAGCAGATAATTAACTCTCCCAATGGCAGATGGTCAGTAAATGAACAAGGATGTGACACCAATCTAATTGCAGGACAGATGTTTTTTACCACTCTACAATGATGGGCCTGATCACTGCCCATACAAAATAGAACCTTATTCTAAAATTACTCTCTCCTAATCTAAGAAATTGAGGAAGAGGGCATGAGTACAAGATGTACATTACTGACAGTTTTTGGGTGGTGTTTTTGTATGATAGCCTTTCAAAGCATATAGAAAAAAGTGTAGAAATACAAAATTTTTTATAAAATATTAAATTCTTGTAAAGAGTTTTGAACATAAGAATAGAGAAAGTAGTATGATCTTTACAAAGAAGGAAGAGGAGAATTTCATGGTTATACTAAGTAATCCAAGCCTAGGTTCTGAATTAAACCTACTGAAATCCCAGCTTTGCCACTTAAAAGCTGTGTGAACTTAGATAAGCACTTAGCTTCAATAATCTTATCTATTAAATTGGAACAATAAATTAATCTCTTTAACATGGTTGATGATTACATGAATTAATGTATGTTAAATGCTTAGCAAAATACCCAACAAATAATAAGTAAATAAAACAACCACAATTAATAACAAACAATAAAATAGATGGTTATTTTATTTGTTCCATTTTCGTCAGACATGGAAATGCAAGTAATTAGAGGTTCATTTATGAGGCAAAAATGTGTTTTAAAATAATATACTACTTTCATTGAATTTTTAATCATTTATCTCTTTCAACATTAAAATTCAGTCATATAAGTATAATGAAATGTCAAAAGGGAAAGGGCTCTAGACTGTTAAAATATTACTGATATCCATAAAACACACAAAAAAGTCAGTTTATTATCTTAGTCCTGAGAATATTTTTGTACTAAAGAAGATTTTTTTGTACCAGATAGGAAATTTTAACTTTTAATTGAACGCATAGCTCCATTCACAACATCGGAAAGTAGACCTTACCACATTATTCTACAAATTGTTCTACAATGAATACTTTAATAAAAAGACTTGATTGGCAGTTAATATTTCCCCAAGCTAAGCTTTACCTTTATGCTCTATATGCTTATTTTAAGAATATTTCAACTTGTACCTGTTGACAAAAATGACATTGAGTAGGTCAATTCAATAGTGTATTTTTTACTTTGCTCTGAACATTTGTCTTTGAGTTCCGCTAAAATAAAATACTTAAAATTTTATCAAATATTAGCTTGAAAAAACTTTGTATAAAAATGCCCTATATAGGAAATGTCTTGTAGCATATATTTTAAAATATTTGCTTCAGACTTTTTGCCTTTTAGTTCCATTAGTGAAACACCAGATCAAATTTCACATATAAACCAGTACATAAAATCCCATGTTTACACTACAATAATTTATTCTTAATAATAAACCCTGTTTAATCTCTGTTGTGTACAAGGAGATTCACTGATTCTATTTTATATTTTCACTTTCTTGATACACAAAGTGGAAGTGCTCCAAAATCAGTTTGTGCTTAATGCTAAAGTTTAGACTAAATCTTTGTGATAACGATTTGGAGTTTCAGCAAGTAATATGAATCTACAAATGGCAGAGAATTTCTAAGCATTATTTTATGACTTATGTTTCTTAAACACAATTTTGCCCCATACAATTATTCAGTAGTGCTATAGATACAACTTTAAATTTCACTTGACCAAATAGAATATAGTGCAAGTATCACAGTGGCGAAGGTGATAAATTTTATTTGGCAGTTAATCTTTTTTTTCTGTTCCACAATCAAAATACCAAAATGTATAGTTATATTTTTCTACAAAAATGTTCAAAAACTGTCTAGTTGATCTAGTATGTTTATAGTATAGATTTAATGCATTTGAAAGTGTGGCTTACAACTAACCTGTGTTTTCCTGCTATTTCCTAGTTTTAGAGTAGACTAAAATAAATAGTAGAACTATATACAATTTTAGTAAATAAAAATCCTGCTAAACTTTCGTTCAACTTAGAATTAAATAGAGTGAACAGCATACTAATGCTTAATAAGGTAAAATCACCAATCCATGACATTAATGAATAACACAGTTGAAATGTATGTTCTTTAATTTATCTTTTAGTTCATTAATTTAATGAGTGAAAAATTTTGAGCAAGATGTCTTATTTTTTTATTTTTATTTTGTGCGGTACGCGGGCCTCTCACCGTTGTGGCCTCTCCCATTGCGGAGCACAGGCTCCAGACGTGCAGGCTTAGCGGCCATGGCTCACGGGCCCAGCCGCTCCGCGGCATGTGGGATCTTCCCGGACCGGGGCACGAACCCGTGTCTCCTGAATCGGCAGGCGGACTCTCAACCACTGAGCCATCAGGGAAGCCCAAGATGTCTAATTTTTATAACAAAAACTACTCCTAATTATTAGGGAGTAAGTAGAGAATTTTACAAGCAAATAATATGTTAATAAATCAGTCTTTCAAAATAAAAAAAAAATTAATGAGGACTAAGTAATCTGTAGTTCTATTCTTTAACATTTGTGTTCTTTTCAAAATATATATTCAATGTTGACATTCCTTATGTGAACTTATGTTGCTCTAATGAATATGCCTTCACCATGGTATGAAGACATTGATACACATATTCTTTTACATTATTTTAATAGACCTCAGTTATTTTAAATGGGTTAGTTTTTTTTGAAAGCAATTATGAAAAACAGCAGTCAAGATGACAGAAGGGGTCTTCTAGCAAGAAAAGAAATGAGTAAATCATTCTCATTGTGGGCTAAACTGACATGCTATAGGAAAGCCAGGAGGCTTGGGTTTCTCTTCCTTTTATAACAGATCCCCAAAATTTCCTTTATTTTTTGCCTGCTCCAGTTGCTCACTGCCAGTCCACTGAGGAATTCACCTTCAGTCTATATCCTGCCAAGTTCCAGAATAGAAAGGGCAATGCTTCTGGAAGAAGGCAGTATATGAACTGCAAACATCCTCTCTTCCCCATCTGAAGTGTATCTTTCCTCAGCCTAGGACTCAGTGTACCCAGGAGGTCCAGTGCACTGCCTTTTGGGTCCACAAATCTTCCTTCTACAAGTAACACATCCTCAAAAATAAATCATATTAACACAGACAAGTATAAATATCACTTCTAACCATACTGCGCAGAGAAGCACTGTTAACATTTTTGGTGTCCATTTCTATTGCCTTATACACATACACACACACATACACACAAGCCATACAACACACACAAAAGTATTGCTTTAGGTTGGGGTCTCCTATAAGCAGACTCTGAATAAAATTGGAGAGGAAATTGTTTTATTTGGGAGGTAAACCCAGGAGTACCCATAGAGGAGAAGGGATATGCAGACAGGAAGAAAGTCCACTGGGGGGAATTAATGGATAAGTTAACCCTGTGGGAGACAGAGGCTCAATCCTGCTGGGAACCTCAGGAAAACTGCAGTGAATGTGATATGGAGTTGCCCCACCCAGTGAGTGAGAAACTGAGAGTATTTAATCACAAAATTCCCAGGCATTATTGGCAGTGGGCTGCCCACAAGGGTGTGAACTTCCTGGCACTTCAGGCTTGCTGTGCATATTCCTGAGGCCAGAGAAATCCCTCAGGTGCTTGGAGAAATCAGTTGGACAGTGTCCAGGGATTCTATGCCTATACAATTATCCAAGTTTTTCTTACCTTTCTTGTTTATTTTATAGTCTAATTCAATTGCTTTAGTGTCAGTGCAATCTTACCCTTTTAAACATAACTTTAACCCTTCTCACTATAACAGCTTTATAACAGTATATTACTGTACTATTTATTTCCTATTTCTTACTGTAGGACAATTAAATTTTCTATAAATTTTCTATTTTAGTTACCAATACACCAACTTTTTTATTATTTCTTTAGAATAAAACCTTAAAGGTAGTACAGAATAGTGGAGTAAGAGTTTGCACATGATAAATACTGACTAATATTTCCTGATTATCCATCCTAAAAGGTGTGCCATTTTAAACTCCCATCAACAGAACAATTAAAATGCCTGCTTACACACATCTTTCCATTGCTATGTTTTATCAACTTCTCTAAGGTTTGCTTGCTTTTCCCTTATAAATCTGTACTATTCATTATGTTGAAGAGCCAATCAACCATTTATTCTTTTACCACATTATCTATGAGGATGTGAGGTTTGCCTTCTGTACAAACCCTGAAGAAACTCTGGTGCCTTCATTGATGAGTTCCATAAAATTCAAAGAACTTAAGTCCGTAGTTCTGGCACAGTGTTTTCCTCTATAATTTGAAAAGGTACTGCCATTCTTTCTCTAAATGGACTTTTCCAAGGAAAACATTAGTGTTTGGTTGTGCCAGCTGGTCTCTCTTGCTGAACCCTGAAGTGCCTTCAAAAGTTTTAATTCAAAGTGCCCAGGCTTTCCCACGTTGCTGAAGCACAGATGTCATGTCATCCTCAGGTAGATGATCCCCAAAATACATTTGTTGTTTTCAGTCATATGCTTTTTAAACAAGAACACTTTTTAAATTTTTATAAATTTAAAACTCAGTGCAGAATGTTTGTGTTTTCCTAGTCATTGATCAAAATTTTGCTTTCAGATTTTATTCATGGGTATGATGCAGAAACATTTCTAATTTCCAAGTGTAATAATAGGCCACTGGTCACTGAAATATCTGTGAATAGCATCCAAACAATAGTTATCCACTTAAAAAAGTTTAAACTCTAACACACTCCTAAACTTTAAGAGCATTCAGCTATTTTAAAGAGAATCTGTCTTCTTGACATGTCTAGGTAGAAAGCCTCTGAATTAAGAAGAAGCACTGTAACACTATATTTAGCTGGAAATATGTTTAGTAACTATGATATACACCCTAGGAACTATTTTATTAATCTGGGTTGCAGAATCCAAAATATCCTGTGACAATGAGGAAGTTTTCTGTCAAAATACTTGATTACTATTCATTTAAAAAGTCATAAGTTCTATTAAACTGGTGTGACCTTTAATATCACTAAAATTAAGTAACCCTAACCCTTACCCTAACCCTAACCCTTTCACTAAAATTAAGTAGACCTGGTTAAGTGCCCTTAGAGATAGATTAGTTCCTACTTGTGGCTCTTCTCTGGCTTTTGTAGCTGGGTTAGGTACTATAGTCAGGCAGTTATATTAAAACATCAACTGAGTTAATTAACACATAGTTTAAAAGTTCTACAATCCAACAAGGTAATATACCACTCCATATATATATATATATATATATATATATATATATATATATACACATCCATTTCCATCAGCTAACACAGTTTCTGTGCAAAATAAGCCCTAAATTAAAAAGTCAGGGTTCCATTATATAACTTAGCTCAAATAGGTGCCTCTCCTATCTTTTCAATTTTTTTTTTCATTTTAGTTCTCTAAGTTCAGTATCTGAAGCTTCTGCATGTAAGTTAAATTTTTTAATTGACTTCTCTTTCTCCTGAATAAGAACTCTTTGAAGCCATTCTCACTCTACAACAGCTGAATGACAGAATAAATACTGCCCACTCCAGGGGGGAAGTACTTGACTTTATCAGAAATAGATAACTAACACCACTAAGAAAAAGTCTCACTCTGCCTAGTAGTGAGGTCTAGATAACCTGCAGAGTCCTTTTCCTGACCCTGCTCTTGGCTCTAACTAAAAAGGAAAGTTTCTCAAATATGCCACTCCACCTGTCATTCTACCTTCCTTTAATAGGGATGACCTATCACCCCTCTGCCGTTAGCCAGAGATACCACATTCCTCCTCCTTCTCCAGCATGTCCACTGGAGAAAAATGTTTTTCTTAAAATTCTGTGTATGATTATCTAAACTGGCTTGAAATAAAAGACATAAATTTGACACAAATGTCAACCTGTGTGTGGGAGATCTTTCCTCTATTAAATATACTGTTGTTTATATTCCCTTTGTAAAACAGCTTAGATAATTGTGTTCTAAATAGATATTATGCATAAGAAACAATCAATATTAGTTAACACAATCTGGCTAGGATAATATTCTGATTTTGTTCTGCCTTCTTTTAGCTATCATAACCTTGTCCCTCTACATCACACATATCACACACAGGCTGAGAAGTCCCAAGATCTGAAGTTGGCAAGCTGGAGACCCAGGATGGCTAATGGTGTAGTTCCAGTCTGAGCCCAAAGGCCCGAGAACCAAAAGAGCTGATGATGTAAGTTCCAGTCTAAAAGCTGGCAGTCCTGAGACACCAGAAGAGCCAATGTTTCAGGTGTATTCTGAAGGCAGGGAAAGACCGGTGCTCTAGCTCACACAACCAGGGAGGAGGAGCTCCTTTTTTTCTATTCTTAGGAGGTTTGGCCTTTTATTTTTTTTCTATTCAGGCCATCGGCTGATTGGGTAAGGGTCACCCACATTAGGGAGGGCAATCCTGCTTTTACTCAGTCTATTGATTCAAATGTTAATCTCAACCAAAAACATCCTCACAGACACACCCAGAATAATGTTTGACCAAACATCTTGGCACTCTGTGCCCCAGTCAAGTTGACACATAAAATGAATTATCACACCATATCTCATCTGACCTGAATGAAAAATCCAACAGAAAATAAAGACTTTACTCTCAATATAATAGCACATGGAAGACAGGGTCTATGACAACTTCACTGTAATGTAAAGGACAAGAGCTGGTGGTGGGTGGGGAAGCACGGCAGAGGGAGGACAAAGGGAGGAGGGAGCATTAACAAAACTCAGATCTGGGTTACAGAATGTAGCTGCTGAGACCCAACTTGACCTCTCAGGGTGTCCATGATTAAAAACAACAGCCATAACGATAACAACCTGGAAGCAAAATACAGTCACTTTCTGGTCCATTTGGGGTTACAAATATACACTGCTAGCCAGATCTACTTTGAGAAAAATGACCTAGTATTTAAGGATATCCTACCTGAGTACTATGAGTGGAGAAGCATCAAAGTCATTACTGTATTTCTCATTTGTCTACCTCACCCTCAACACAGAATGGTGATGCTTTCTCCATATTAGTGTTTAATGCTGAACAGGTGCATGAAGCACAGTTGGGGGCTCGAGAACCGAGAGGCAGAAACCATCCTGCTGCACTGGCTCATCTCTCCAGGCTTGAGAGCAGCCTACAAAACCATTCACTTAAGGCAGATGCAGTACAGAGGTGACCTTCCTTTTAAACCTACTGATTTCTTAATTTGAAAAAAAAAAACTTTTTATTGAAATATAATATTCACGTAAAAGTACACATCTAGTAAATATAAAAATGAATTTACACCAACTAAGCACAGCCCTGTAAGTACACACAGATCAAGAAAACAGAACGTTACCAGCCTCCAGAAGTACCCCTTATGCCTGTCAATCACTAACTTTCCCTGTCAAGGGTAACTGTTATCCTGACTTCTAAACTGATGGGTTAGTCTTGCCTGCTTTTGTACCTAATTTAAATGGAAAACATACTAATTAATTAAAAACACTTTTTAAGAGCAATATTAAAAAATGAAATATATTTTGAACTCATACTATATCACAGATTTTAAACAAGTTCCTCAGCCCAGAATATTACTCTTGCTTTTACATAGCACCCTCCTTTGTCTGGATTAAGGTCTCTTTTACTCTATATTGTGTCTTATTTTGACTACTTCCTTATCACTTACTTGAGAACCCAGCATCTTAACTCTGATATGTTTCTTTCTTTTGTCACTGGCCTGTTGCAAGCCTTGTGCTCCTCTCCTATTTCCCAAATGCCCAATTGAATTGCCCCAGTCAGTAAAACTTATCCTACTAACAAGATTAAAAATGAATTTTCTCCTGATTTGATTTTACGTCTTACTGATAAATTTCTTAGTTGCCCAGCACTAAGTTCAGGCAACCTTGTTCCCTTACCCCTTTCACCTAATCTGAGCGACATGAGCCTAAATGACACAGAGAACCTTGTTAGCCTTAAATAAAACACGAATCATTCCTTCTATGCTTGATTAGGGTATACAGGATATATTTAGCAGATATTAATAATGATCACTAAAATCACTATGAGTTGTTAATAACACACTGATGTGACAAAATAACAAATAATAATAATTTAGTGTGATATTTATCCAATCTATTCCCCCTCAGAAAGACCTGAGTTGAGCATAATGCCAAACTTCTTGAAGGCATAAGTTATGTGGGGCAGGACCAAGGGCAACAAGTAGAAGTTTACAATCCTCCATCAAGAGGAGATGTGCTGAAATGAAAAAATATTAGCATGGGCTGCAGACCTTCATGCCTGTCAAACAAAGAAAGTAATATTTATCTAGCTAAGGTAGTTCCAGAAACTATAGAAAATGTATGTCATAAAAGACATATACTTGCTCTCTGAGATCAAATAAACTACAAGAAAAGCTGACTTCCACTTTTCTTCCTATCAGAGCTGGGCCTTGTTGAATGCCCCCAACCTAAGGTTCCAAAAACTAAATGGATAAAAATGAGTATATGTGTGCGCCTGAACAATTGTTCAGTATTCAGTATGCTGCAAATCTAATTTTTGTGCCTCACTGGTGATTATATCAAGACTTTTGTCTAAAGCACTTCTAGCATAAAAGAGGGTCTCATTCATTCCAGCAGATTGTAGGGTACTGCCAGTGGTAGGGGAAGAAAAAAGGAAGGAGACTCTGGAAATACAGAAGATTTAAAAATAAGTTATCTGTCAGATACTACTCAGAAGTGTCATCTTTGAATAAACAAAGGAGGACTCATTTGGATTCATGACAGGAAACTCTTCTCTAAGAGACTTTTCATCATCTAATCTTAAGAAACTATTACTTCCATCCAATTTCTTATAGCTCTAATTGTGCATACTACATGATACCAACTATATTGTAATCATCGTGGTGTGATTTGAGTTTTTAGTTATCTGTCATGTGCACACTTCTTATCTTCCAAATTAGATTTCACACATCTATTCTTATCATGTTCTCCCACACATCTGGCACAGAGTAGAGAAGAACTGAACACTTGGCACTCAACAGATCTTTACTGATTAACCGACTGGATCATTTTAATTCTATATAAAAAACTTTTACTGATTTTATTTGATACAAAGTCAACTGAAATTTTAAAAAATGTATTTGCAAACAGATGTTATGAAAATACTTCTGTTGTGAGAACACATCTACAGTATTAATTTTGTAACACTGGTCTTCTGCTCTTTCAGAAATTTTCAGAACTATTCTGTTGGTTAACTAAATTAGGTAAAAAGCATGCAATTCACAATCTAGGTTTTACCTTAGTTTAAATCTTAATTAAAATTGGAGACTTTGTTTAAGAAATAGAGAAAGAAATGCCAAGCACCGAGATTTAACAAGTTTGGGGCTTCCAGATACATGCAGCTGTATTCAAGAGAAAGAATTTGATTCACTGTGCCACCGATTTGAGTGAGGTACTGCCAGTGTTATAATTAGGAGAGAATGTGTGAATCTTGATGTGTCAGACAGTGAAATTCTTTCTATTTTTTAAGAGGGTGAAACTATCCATCACACAGTAAAGATAAGTTGGGACTGCAACATAGGATCAATTATGAGAATGAAAAGTTACCCTACAATATTTACGCCCATATAGATTTTAACTCTAAATATTTATGCTGTTCATCTGAAGAAACCAATTAACTGTTTTATATTAATTAAATATGTTGGTTGATTACATCAGTGACATATTAATTAAATATGTTGGTTGATTACATCAGTACAAAATCTAAATGCTGCAACATCTAGAATACCAAGAATTGTATCTTCTAATAATGATGTTTTGTGGAAAACAAAACAAAACAGGTCCTGGGACTTCCCTGGCGGTCCAGTGGTTAGGACTTTGCCTTCCAATGTAGGGGGTGAGCGTTCGATCCCTGGTTGGGGAGATAAGATCCCACATGCCTCATGGCCGAAAAACCAAAACGTAAAACAGAAGCAATATTGTAACAAATTCAATAAAGAATTTAAAAATGGTCCACATCAACAAAAAACTAAAAAAAAAGACCAAAATAAAAAAAAAAAAAACAAACCAAAACAGGTCCTGAAATGCTTGGTTGGATTTTTTTCAAAGTTAGTAAGAGCTGCATTAGCAAATTAGTAAGAGTTGCTTAAGAGTATTACTGCACACTAACCTAAATAGGTCATTAATAGTGTATTTCCTTAATATTTTATACTTCTCTAAAACATTATTCTTAGATTTAATTCTATCCACATTTTACTATTAGCGTTTATTTCTCGGAAGAATTGAGCCTGAACACAATATGCATCATACAGAGTTTTTCAAAATACTGTTTTTTCTTTTTTTAAATATATGTATTTTATTTGTATTAAATATATCAAAGCAGGAAGGAGAGGCAACATATCCAGGCTAGCTCATATTGCAATATGTTATTAATAAGAACACTCTGTACATCTCATAAATTATTTCAACCTGCATAAAAGCAATTGTTAGAACTGTTCCAATGTACATTTTGACACATTCCAATTATGCTACAATTTGGCTTAAGTCGTTAAAAAATTTTTTTGAGGGCACACTATAGTTAAATATTACATAAAATTACCCAGCATATGCTAATCAGTGTGAATAGATATATGTTAAAAAATATTTTCTCCCATTCTATAGGTTGTCTTTTCACTTTCATGAAGATATCCTGAAGCATAAATTTTAAAAAATGGATGAAGTCCAATGTATCCAGTTTTTCCTTATCACTTACGCTTTTGTTACCACATTAAAAAACCCTGATGTTTTACTCCTTTGCTAAGTGTCTAATATTTTTAGGTCTCACATTTAGGTCTATAATCCATTTTGAGTTAATTTTTTTATGTGGTTTGAAGGGGTCCAACTTTATTCTTTTGCATGTTGTCCTAGAACCATTTGTTGAAAAGACTGTTTATTCCCTCATTAAATTTTCTTGACACTTCTGTCATAATTCAGTAGCCCATAAATATAAGGGCTTTTGGGGGGGTTCTCAATTATATTCTATTTATCTATATGTTTATCCTTATGTTTATACCACATTATTTTGATTACTATAGCTTTACAGTAAGTTATGAAATTGGGAAATGTGAGTCCTACAACTTTTATCTTTTTCTACACTGTAATGGATAGTTTGAATCCCTTGCATTTCTATATGAATTTTAGGATAAGCTTAACAATTTCTGCAAAAAAATAAGCCCAGGATTTTGATAGCAATAGCATTGGTTTTTTAGATCAACTTGGGGAGTGCTGCCACCTTAACAATATTAAGTCTTCTAATTCATGTACATGGGTGTCTTCCTGTTTATTTAGATCTTTAATTTTTTCAACGTTTTGTAATTTTCAGTGTACAAGCCTTCAACTTTTTTTGTTAAATTTATTCCTAACTATTTTTTTTCTTTTTAATGCTATGGAATGTTTAATGATAATGTAATATTTTTCTTAATTTGGGGGTTTTCATTGCTAGTGTAAAGAAACACAATTGATTTTTATATATTGATCTTGTATCTTGCAACCTTACTAAATACATGTATTAGTTCTACTATTTTCTCTTCTTTTGAATTCCTGATGATTTTCTATAAAGAAGATAACATCTGCAAATAAAGATAGTTTTCCTTCTTCTTTTCCAATGTGTGACTTTGTTTTATTTTATTTTTGCCTATTGCTCTGGATAGAATCTCCACCACAATGTTGAGTAGAAGTGTGAGAAGGAAACATCCTTGTCTTGTTCTTGATCTTTGGGGGAATGATTTATTCTCTCTCTGTTAGGTATGATGTTACCTACAGACTTTCATGCACACCCTTTTTCAGGTTGAGGAAGTCCCCCTTTGACTCCTCATTTGTTTAATGTTTTTGTTATGAAAGGGCATTAGATTTCATCAAATGTATTTTCTACGTCTATTGGGATCATCAAGTGGTTTTTATCTTTTATTTTATTAATATATGTTGTATTGAATTAAACCAATTTTGCATTCTTGGGACAAATCTCATTTGATTATAGCATATAATAATATATTTGGTTATAGCATATAATAATTGTTATTATTTCCTGGATTTAGTTTGTTAAGGTTTTGTTCAGGATTTTACATCTACATTTATAGTGAATATTGATCTGTAGGTTTCATTCCTTGTGATTTCTATGTCTGATTTTGGTATCAAGGTTAGTACTGGCCTCAAAACGAGCTGGTATTTCTACCCCTTCTACTTTTTGGAATAGTGTGTAAGAAACTGGCATTAAGTCTTCTTTGGGGAAATGCACTATTTTTTTTTTTTTGGCCACATGGCATGTGGTATCTTAGTTCCCCGATCAGGGATCAAACCTGTGCCCCCTGCAATGGAAGCACAGAGGCTTAACCACTGGACCACCAGGGAAGTCCACAATAAGTCTTCTTTGAATGTTTGGTAGAATTCTTTATCTATGCCTAGGTTTCACAGAACCCTAAAAAATATTTAAAGGAATTATATCACTAGAAACACCACCACATTGGACTCAAGGAGACAGAGATGGTACAAAATGAAAATGCCTTTAGACACCTGAATTCAATGGGCATGAAGCAGATTTAGAATTCTATTCAGTCTATGATTTTATTTCTCTTGTGTTAATATGTAGGAGTGCAATGCCTCATCACAAGGAAGGTGAATATTTAAAATTTTTACAAACTGCCAAATTGTGTTCTAAAGTGGCTCTACTATATGTTTTACCCAGCACTGAATAAAGGCTCCACGTGAATAAGAGTTAAGAGTTCTTCCATGTGTTCATCAGCAACTACTATTTTTTTTTTTTTGCGGTACACGGGCCTCTCACTGTTGTGGCCTCTCCCGTTGCGGGGCACAGGCCCCGGACGCGCAGGCTCAGCGGCCATGGCTCACTGGCCCAGCCACTCCACGGCATGTGGGATCTTCCCGGACTGGGGCACGAACCCATGCAGACGGACTCTTAACCACTGCACCACTAGGGAAGCCTGCTATGATAAGTGTTTTTAACGTTTGCCATTCTAATAGACGTGTAGGAGTAGAATCCCATTGTGGTTTTTACCTTGAATTTCTCTAATGACTCATAATTTCGAGTATTTTTTATGTGTTTATTTGCTACCCATATATCTTCTTTGGTGAAATGTCCATTCATATCTTTTGCCTGCTGTTAAAATGAATATTGGTTAATATTTCTATTCTCATTAACAGGAATACATTGAAACAACCAAAGGAAAAAAAATTGCAGTCTCTTCTGCACTCCCGCTTCCCTTCCTTCACACTTTCCCTGAGGCCAAACAGCATTGGAATGGCTTTTGCAATCTGGGGATCTGGCTAAAAGGAAGTTATTAGAGGATGCATTTAGTATGGGCTTAATAGGTACATTTATGTGGTTGGCAGTCACATCAACATATAGATAAGTTGTTGTTAGTGGTTCTGGTGTTGAAATTGCTTCTAAGAGTATTCTGATTACTCTGTATGCTGACTCATCTGGCATTGTGATATGAAGACATATAGTCAAAGAGGCATTTATTTAAACAACTGACAAAGCTGAAAATACACTATTTTTGCTGCAATTTGGAAAGACATTTTGGGACATCTCGCTTGGTACAAGTGAAAGCCATAGACTCCTCATTTTGCATTACTTTCAATTTACTTATTAAATAACTGACAAAAATTGGTAAAAACTGATGGACTATAAAACAGATGTAATAAAGATAAGTAATATCAATAGAAAGATTTCTGTAATCAAGAATTAAATTGTTGCCAAAACAAATTTCAGATCCGATCAATAGGTTTAATTAATTTTAAAAAATTGTAATTGAAATTACAAATAGGCCCTTGGATTGTTTCCTAATGCAATCAATGGAGAATAATAAATTGTCTGAACTTATGAGAAAAAGATTTAAATTTCCAACTGACCTGACATGAAGTGCTAATCCCAGTGAAGGAAACATATAACTTGGGAGAAGGTATTAACAGTGGTGTGCTGGTACTTGTTTAATAACTAGCTCTCTGGAAAAATAAAATAAACAAAAGGTCTGATTTGTAGTTTTTGCCAACAGTGTAAATACTCCCACCACAGCCAATTAAACCTACGAATATGATATCACTGAGCCCAAAGTTGGAAGGAGATGCACACAATCAGCTCTTCGGAGGAGAGATGGGATTAGTGGTTTCCAGCCTTCCCAACATTGTATTGCAAGGCATATATCAACTGTAAATTGGTTCACAGGTTTGTCCATTAAAATTTGAGAGTGGTCATGACCCAAAGAAAATTGAAGTTCTTTGAAATATTACAGTTCATATGTGAAAGAGAAAGATTTCTCTCAATTTGACAACAGTTCTAAAGCTGTACATAGCATTAGTGATATTAGTTATGAGGTTGAAACTTTTATATGTTATCAATACAAACGTCAACAATCCTACTGAAGGAGAATGAACTGAGTTTTTATTATTCATAAAAATGTTAGAAAACAATGGTCAAATGGAGAAAAGACCAAAGAGCACGTAGCCAGAAAATATAAGGAAGAAAGGTTTTAAAGGTGGATTAGGCAATTAATGAAAATATAAATGTGCTTTAAGTTTTGCTTAATAGCTATATATAATTTTCAATTTGATTTTCTCATTCTAAATCTCTGCTTTATCTTTAATTTTATATTAGTAATTTACATTCTTTTTCTTAAAGAGGACCATCAGAATTGTATCAGTTTCAGACCCCACAGACCCTGGATGTGCCCTACAATTGATTTATAATCATCCTAGAGCCAGCTTAACTTTCAGATGCTGAGTGATAGTCTCCTACAGTTTTGCTGACCTCCAATGGCAAATTTTAAAGAAGAAAAAATTTCACAAAAAGTGCTCACAAATGAGTTGAGTTTTCTTCTAGATCTACCCACTTAGCAAATTTTATTTTTTGGTGAGTACTTAACGTTTCTGAGTATCATTTCTTCATTTTGAAAATCAGGTTAACTTGTTTTTCTATGCCTGCCAAAATAATTATTTTGGGGAAGTGATGTATGGGAAAATATTTTTATAAAGAAATAAATGTCATCCCTGAGTCTAGCTTTACTCTTATATACATAAATTATGTTACAGTATTATGGTGAATTTCAACAAAATGATCCTCAAAACTTACTAACTCTCCAGAAACAACGTGGTAATATAATTATGTTAAAATGACCTATTCAAATGAATTTGTTAAAACATAAGTTTTTTATTATTAAAATGCATGTGGAGACCTTCAAGATGGCGGACGAGTAAGACGCGGAGATCACCTTCCTCCCCACAAATGCATCAGAAATACATCACAGCTCCTACAGAACACAGACTAAATGCTGGCAGAAGACCTCAGACTTCCCAAAAGGCAAGAAACTCCACATACACCTGGGTAGGACAAAAGAAAAAAGAAAAAACAGAGACAAAAGAATAGGGAAGGGACCTGCACCTCGGGAAGGAAGCTGTGAAGGAGTAAAAGTTTCCACACACTAGGAAGCCCCTTCACCGGCAGAGACAGTGAGGGGGAAGCTTCGGAGCCACGGAGGAGAGAGCAGCAACAGGGGTGCAGAGGGCAAAGCGGAGAGATTCCCGCACAGAGGATCAGTGCCGACCAGCACTCACCAGCCCGAGAGGCTTGTCTGCTCACCCGCTGAGATGGGTGGGGGCTGGGAGCTGAGGCTCGGGTTTCAGAGGTCAGACGCCAGGGAGAGGACTGGGGTTGGCGATGTGAACACAGCCTGAAAGGGGCTAGCGCACCACAGCTAGCCGGGAGGGAGTCCGGGGAAAAGTCTGGAAATGACTAAGAGGCAAGAGACCATTGTTTTGGGGTGCGCGAGGAGAGAGGATTCAGAGCACCACCTAAACCAGCTCCAAAGACAGGCATGAGCCGCAGCTATCAGCGCGGACCCCAGAGACGGGCATGAGATGCTAAGGCTGCTGCTGCCGCCACCAAGGGGCCTGTGTGCAAGCACAGGTCACTATCCACACCGCCCCTCCCGGGAGCCTGTGCAGCCCGCCACTGCCAGGGTCCCGTGATCCAGGGACAACTTCCCCGGGAGAATGCACGGTGCACCTCAGGCTGGTGCAATGTCCTGCTGGCCTCTGCTGCCGCAGGCTCATCCCGAATTCCGTACCGCTCCCTACCCCCAGCTTAAGTGAGCCAGAGCCACCGAATCAGCTGCTCCTTTAACCCCAATCTGTTTGAGTGAAGAACAGACGCCCTTAGGTGACCTACATGCAAAGGCAGGGCCAATCCAAAGCTGAACCCCGGGAGCTGTGTGAACAAAGAAGAGAAAGGGAAATCTCTCCCAGCAGCCTCAGGAGCAGCGGATTAAATCTCCACAATCAACTTGATGTACCCTGCATCTGTGGAATACATGAATAGACAAAGAATCATCCCAAAATTGAGGCGGTGGACTTTGGGAGCAACTGTAGACTTGGGGTTTGTTTGCTGCATCTAATTTTTTCCTGGTTTATGTTTATCTTAGCTTAGTATTTAGAGTTTATTATCATTGGTAGATTTGTTTCTTGATTTGGTTGCTCTCTTCCTCCTTTTTTCTTAATATATATATATATTTTTTTCCTTTTTCTTTTTCTGTAGTGTGTATGTGTATGCTTCTTTGTGTGATTTTGTCTATATAACTTAGCTTTTACCATTTTTTGTAGGGTTCTGTCTGTCCTTTTTCTTTTCAGTATACTTTTCAGCGCTTGTTATCATTGGTGGATTTGTTTTGGTTGCTCTCTTTTTTTAAATTACTTTAAAATTTTTTTATTTTTAATAATTAAAAAAATTTTTTACTTTAATAATTTTATTGCTTTTTATTTTCTTTTTTCTTCCTTCCTTCCTTTCTTCCTCTCCTTCCTTCCTTTCTTTCTTTCTTTTCTTTCTCTCTCTCTCTCTCTCTCATTCTCTCTCTCTCTCTTTTCTCCCTTTTCAACTGAGCCATGTGGCAGACAGGGTCTTGGTGCTCTGCTGTGGTATCAGACCTGTATCTCTGAGGTAGGAGAGCTGATTTCAGGACATAGGTGCATCAGAGACCTCCCGGCTCCATGTAATATCAAATGGTGAAAGCTCTCCCAGAGATCTCCATCTCAACGCTAAGACCCAGCTCCACTCAACAACCAGCAAGCTGCAGTGCTGGACACGCTATACCAAACAACTAGCAAGACGGACACACAACCCCACCCATTAGCAGAGAGGCTGAGTAAAATCATAATAAGATCACAGACACGCCAAAACACACCATTGGAGACAGTCCTGCCCACCACAAAGACAAGATCCAGCCTTATCCACCAGAACACAGGCACTAGTCCCCTCCACCAGGAAGCCTACATAACCCACTGAACCAACCTTAGCCACTGGGGACAGACACCAAAAACAATGGGAACTATGAACTTGCAGCCTGTGAAAAGGAGACCCCAAACACAGTAAGTTAAGCAAAATGAGAAGACAGAAACACACAGCAGGTGAAGGAACAAGATAAAAACCCACCAGACCTAACAAATGAAGAGGAAATAGGCAGTCTACCTGAAAAAGAATTCAGAATAATGATAGTAAAGATGATCCAAAATCTTAGAAATAGAATGGATAAAATGCAAGAAACGTTTAACAAGAACCTAGAAGAACTGAAGAGCAAACAAACAATGATGAACAACACAATAAATGAAATTTAAAAATCTCTACAAAGAATCAATAGCAGAATAACTGAGGCAGAAGAACAGATAAGTGACCTGGAAGATAAAACAGTGGAAATAACTACTTCACAGCAAAATAAAGAAAAAAGAAAGAACTGTCAATGCAGAAATACAAAGGATCATGAGAGATTACTACAAGCTACTCTATGCCAATAAAATGGACAACCTGGAAGAAATGGACAAGTTCTTAGAAAAGCACAACCTTCTGAAACTGAACCAGGAAGAAAGAGAATATATAAACAGACCTATCACAAGCACTGAAATTGAAACTGTGGTTAAAAATCTTCCAACAAACAAAAGCCCAGGACCAGATGGCTTCACAGGTGAATTCTATCAAACATTTAGAGAAGAGCTAACACCCATCCTTCTCAAACTCTTCCAAAATATAGCAGAGGGAGGAACACTCCCAAACTCATTCTACGAGGCCACCATCACCCTGATACCAAAACCAGACAAAGATGTCACAAAGAAAGAAAACGACAGGCCAATATCACTGATGAACATAGATACAAAAATCCTCAACAAAATACTAGCAAACAGAATCCAACAGCACGTTAAAAGGATAATACACCATGATCAAGTGGGGTTTATTCCAGGAATGCAAGGATTCTTCAATATACGTAAATCAATCAATGTGATAAACCATATTAACAAATCGAAGGAGAAAAACCATATGATCATCTTAATAGATGCAAAAAAAGCTTTTGACAAAATTCAACACCCATTTATGATAAAAACCCTCCAGAACGTAGGCATAGAAGGAACATTCCTCAACATAATAAAGGTCATATATGACAAACCCACAGCCAACATCGTTCTCAATGGTGAAAAACTGAAACCATTTCCTCTAAGATCAGGAATAAGACAAGGTTGTCCCCTCTCACCACTATTATTCAACACAGATTTGAAAGTTTTACCCACAGCAATCAGAGAAGAAAAAGAAATAAAAGGAATCCAAATCAGAAAAGAAGAAGTAAAGCTGTCACTGTTTGCACATGACATGATACTATAATAGAGAATCCTAATGATGCTACCAGAAAACTACTAGAGCTAATCAATGAATTTGGTAAGGTAGCAGGATACAACAATTCATGCACAGAAATCTCTTGCATCCCTATACACTAATGATGAAAAACTTGAAAGAGAAATTAAGGAAACACTCCCATTTACCATTGCAACAAAAAGAATAAAATACCTAGGAATAAACCTACCTAAGGAGACAAAAGACCTGTATAAGACACTGATGAAAGAAATTAAAGATATACAAACAGATGGAGAGATATACCATGTTCTTGGATTGGAAGAATCAACATTGTGAAAATGACTATATTACCCAAAGCAATCTACAGATTCAATACAATCCCTATCTAACTACCAATGGCATGTTTCACAGAACTAAAACAAAAAATTTCACAATTTGTATGGAAACACAAAAGACCCCAAATATCCAAAGCAAGCTTAAGAAAGAAAAATGGAGCTGGAGGAATCAGGGTGCCGGACTTCAGACTACACTACAATGCTACAGTAATCAAGAGAGTATGGTACTGGCACAAAAAGAGAAATATAAATCAATGGAACAGGATAGAAAACCCAGAGATAAACCCACACACATATGGTCACCTTATTTTTGATAAAGGAGGCAAGAATATACAATGGAGAAAAGCCAGCCTCTTCAATAAGTGGTGCTGGGAAAACTGGACAGTTACATGTAAAAGAATGAAATTAGAACACTCCCTAACTCCATACACAAAAATAAACTGAAATCGGATTAAAGACCTAAATGTAAGGCCAGACACTATAAAACTCTTAGAGGAAAACAGCAAGATCCTTTTTGATCCACCTCTTAGAGAAATGGAAATAAAAACAAAAATAAACAAATGGGACCTAATGAAACTTAAAAGCTTTTGCACAGCAAAGGAAACCATAAACAAGATGAAAAGACAACCCTCAGAATGGGAGAAAATATTTGCAAATGAAGCAACTGGCAAAGGATTAATCTCCACAATATACAAGCACCTCATGCAGCTCAATATCAAAAAAACGAAAAACCCAGTCCAAAAATGGGCAGAAGACCTAAATAGAAATTTCTCCAAAGAAGATATACATATTGCCAACAAACACATGAAAGAATGTTCAACATCATTAATCATTAGAGAAATGCAAATCAAAACTACAATGAGGTATCACCTCACACTCTCAAAATGGCCATCATCAAAAAATCTACAAATAACAAATGCTGGAGAGGGTGTGGAGAAAAGGGAACCCTCTTGCACTGTTGGTGAGAATGGAAATTGATACAGCCACTATGGAGAACAGTATGGAGGTTCCTTAAAAATCTACTAATAGAACTACCATACAACCCAGCAATCCCACTGCTGGACATATACCCTGGGAAAACCATAATTCAAAAATAGTCATGTACCACATTGTTCATTGCAGCTCCATTTACAATAGCCAGGACATGGAAGCAACCTAAGTGTCCATCAACAGATGAATGGATAAAGAAGATGTGGCACATATATACAATGGAATATTACTCAGCCATAAAAGGAAACGAAACTGAGTTATTTGTAGTGAGGTGGATGGACCTAGAGACTGTCATACAGAGTGAAGTAATAAGTCAGAAAGAGAAAAATAAATACCTTATGCTAACATATATACATATATATGGAATATAAAAACGAGGTACTGAAGAACCTAGGGGCAGGACAGGAATAAAGATGCAGACGTGGAGAATGGACTTGAGGACACAGGGAGGGGGAAGGGTAAGCTGGGACGAAGTGAGAGAGTGGCACGGACTTATATATACTTATATATACTAACAAATGTAAAACAGATCGCTACTGGGAAGCAGCGGCATAGCACAGGGAGATAAGCTCGGTGCTTTGTGGCCACCTAGAGCGGTGGGATAGGGAGGGTGGGAGGGAGAAGCAAGAGGGAAGAGATATGGGGATATATTTATAGCTGATTCACTTTGTTATACAGCAGAAACTAACATACCACTGTAAAGCAATTATACTCCAAGAAAGATGTTAAAAAAAATGCGTGCAACTATAATCTACCTCATTCCATAAAGGATATAAGGTGGCTTTCAAATAAGATGGTGAGAAAATAAAGCTTTACTATATGCTCTGCTCCTGAGTGCCTTTAAATTGTCTTTAGAACAATTTAAAAATAATATTTTATTCAATCTGAAAGACATAAGAAACAGCTCTCTTCCAGATTTAGTCAGAATGTTACAAACCCTCTTACTGTCCAGTAAAGTATTAACAGTTCTTATTTCTTTGAAATCAAGACTTTTACCAAAAACTGGCACGCAGTCATGGACTTATTTTGCTCATTTTCATTTATGTTGTTGCCCGCATCATATTTTTTTTTATGCTGGTCACTAGCATTATTTGTGGCTAATCTATGCTTTGTTGTTTGTGAGCAGTGACTGATGAGAAGCCTCATTCTAAAGATTATTTTTGTCAGAAGTAGCAAGATTTTATCTATGCCTAATTAACTCCTGTTTGTTGACCTCAAGTTATATCAGTAAGCAAACTGAAGCTGCCTTTTATATAGTTCTATGGTAGCTCTTGAATATATGAACAGAACAATGAAATGGACAACTAGGAAGTAAATCTATCTATATATGGATCTATAACTAAGCATGTGATAAAATGTATTTTTCCATTATTAAAAGAATGTGAAGAACATTAATTCTTACAGAAAAGGCTTAAGAAAAGAAAAATCAGGATATAAAAATGGCACATATAAACTTATTGCAAGAAAACATGCCCAAATCTTGCCTGCATCTTTATATTCTTGTCACGCATATATACTAATTCTTCAATAAATATGTATCATATTTTTAAGCAGGAAAACCTGTGACTTTTTAAGCTTATTATATTTTAACTCTACTAGACACTATAAACTAGATTTCCAGTCTCCTCTATGTTTCAGTGCCCCACCATTTATACATGGTTTATTAGATGTGTGGGGGTGAGGAACAGAAATAACAGAGCTCCTGAGACAACTACAAAGTTAGACCTCACAGTCCCCAAGACTGTCCTGACTTCTGACACAAACTGCAAGTTTGGGGAATTTCCCAAATCATCTTCTGATTTGATAGTTCACTCTAAGAATTCACAGAACTAACTGAAGGCAATTATGCTCATGGTTATGGTTTGTTGCTGGGAAGGAGACAGACTAAAATCAGCCAAGGGAAGAAGCACATAGGGTAGAGTCCCATAGAAGTACCCAACGTGGAGTTTCCATTTTCCTCTCTTTATTGAATCAGGATGCATTACTCTTCTAGCACTGATTTGTGACAGTAAGTATGGAGTTTTGCCAACTCGGAAAACTTGCCCAAGCCCCAGAGTTTTTATTAAGACTCCATTATGCAGCCATGATTGATTGACTGATTGCAAATATGGTTGAGTCTCTAGGTCAGCTGATACCTACATCACATTATTGGTCTTTCTGGTATGGTCAGCCCTCACTCTAAATCATATTGTTAGGCTAGTGAATATGACCAAAGTCCTTAGGCAAAGAAAAGACACTAGAGATTACCTCCCCAAAGCTTTGGGCAAGGCCAAATTCTTTACTCAGGGATTAAGCAGGTTAATAATGTATTGGTTTACCATGTGTATCAAACAGCATGGTAACTTATCTCTCATCTAGTCCTCAATGTTTGCTGCCATAGGGAAAACCCAAAATGTGAATGGATTAAAATATTTGACAGGTGAGGCAAAGCTTTTTAAAAAGCCTTCCAAAGTCAGTACTTTATCAACTGGAATACTTATTTTATAATTAAAGAATGCTTACATCTAATTACTAAGGATGCTTGTTCACTTTCATAAAGAAAAAGTTCTGTTCAGTGGATGAAGAGGTCATCCATCACACATACAAGATTCATTTAACCTGAAATACTATTGGGCTCATGTTATGATATAAATGATTATGAAACCTCAGTATTTAACTAAATATTTGCTTCATGCATGTCTGTAAACCTAGTAAACCACACAAAACTTCATACTATTGGCAAGCAACTTGGGCAGCAGGGGAAAAATAACATTGCTCTCAACATTTTGCCTTTTAAACAAATGAACAGGGACTTGGATCTAAAGGACATGCATTCAATATGTGGGAGGACAAGCTTCATACACAACACCCTGACCCCAGATCAGTGTTTCTGAAATTTTCAGACTGAACTAAGGCCTTTTAATGTAACAGAGCAGGACCCTGTGGGGCCTTCCCAGGACAGAACCCTCCCCCATATCCTCTGCTTTAGCTCCTCTCTGAAGTACATAGATAGTAGTGTCTGGTGCACATTTTCTGAATTGTTTTACAGATGCTAAAACCCCCACCAAGAGAAAGACATTAACTACTTGATGACCATGAGCACAAGGTCCCTAGGCCTACTGAAATCTAAGGATTGATAATGTTAACCCTTGTGACACCACCCTGTTACCTCACCAACAATCAATCAGAGCATTGTGTAAGAGCTGATCACAGTGCCCTGGGACTCCCCTCCCTCACCTTGCCCTAAAAATGCTTTGCTAAAACCCATCAGGGAGTTTCGGATTTTTGAGCATTAGCAGTCCCAGACTCCTTGTATGGTGCCTTACAATAAACACTGAACTTTCCTTCAACACAACCTGGTGTCAGTAGATTGGCTTTACTGTGCGTGGGCAAGCAGACCCAAGTTTTACTTTGGTAGTATTAAAAGAGAAGGACTTGTAAATATATAAGTAGATTCTCTGTGTTGATTCAAGTCATCTTTAGTATAGCATGTTTATTATTATGCTTTACTATAACATCTTTATTATTTATTATAATTATAAATTATATCCGTTATAGCATTACTTATTTACAATTATAAAACTACACATTAATTACTTATCACATAAAACTGATTAATGGCTTATAAATTTTGTACAAGTATGAAACATGAACAAGTAAAAATTAACAAACTAAAATCAATCAAATTCTAATGAGCATATTTATGCACTACTTCTTCCTGATTTAATCCTCACCTATTTTTTTTCCCAATTTTCTGGAACAATGTAAAATAAAAAAATCACTCATTGGGGGAGAACTCATCCTATACCACCAAAGCACAAAGGTTAAGTATATATACTCAGTTCCTAGATCCAAAATAAAAAACAGATTCTGAAAAGGAGAAAAATCAAAATGTATAAAATATCAGTCAAAATATAAAATGCATTAGGCTCCTGGGACTAAACAGTTAAAATTATCTGACTATATTTCTATTCAGAAAATGTGCATTTGTCAAATAGTTAAGAAGACCATTGTGAATCAGCTGCTTGAGCGGCAGCGGGACCACCCCTTAGCCATGACAATAGACAAAATTGGCTAACTTTAAAGAAAAGGCCAGCCATAACCATCACTCTTTTACATTCACTACTCACCTCTAGGAAAATAGAGTCAAGTTGCTCATCTAGACTCTCAAAAATATTTAGATTACAGCTCCCAGGGGGAAGTTACGAAAAAACACAGATGAAAATGACTGTTCATCATCAGTGGAGGCTTCACACTTCATTGAGAGCCCAAGTGGGAACATGATCTCTGAATCACAGTATATTGTCAAACATCAAGTGATGGAATGCTACTTAACGACTCTGTGATCAACAATGCAGGTGGCCCAGCAGCAGGAGAGAGCATCCAGGGTGAACGTCAGTCAATATATTAGACTCCAGTGCATATCTTTCTTTGAGAACAAAATCAGGTTTAGCTCTTCGTGAAATGTTTGAAATGTGATATCAAAGAAGGAAAGAAAGTGCTGCATTGAATTGATACACAGAACTGTTCTTTTCCAGGCTTTGCATGAAGGCAGAGGATACTGGGAATTTGATTGTATTTCTTATACCGTGTTAATTCTAAGTACTTAAAGGCTGCCTTGATGAATACATAATCACTCAGTACAAAATAGTGCAGACTTCTTACATGGGGGTTGTGGAACAGGAGTGTGAAACTACTGAGGAAAGTGCTTCACAGTCAAAGCTGAATCATCAACTCTAAACATGTTCACCTGACCGCTTTTTAAGGGCTCCAAAAAAATGATCTCTCCCTACCCATGCCAAAATGTATTATTCTAGGTTATGATTATTAGCTTTAGTCAAATTTATTTTTTTTAATTTTTCTTGGATATACACAGCAAAATGGTAAAGTGCTAGAGCCAGCTAACACTGGCTCACAAGAGCTGATTGTGTACATCTCTCCCCATCTTCATGTTCATTAATATCACACTAGTGGCTGAAATTGATGATGGAGTATCTACACCAGAGAAGTCAACAAACACTACAAATGGGGGGGGTCCCCCCACCCCACTCCCCAAGGAGCAGGTTGTTAAACATTTACCAACACACTATTGCCCCTCAGTAGTGTTGTGTACTCACTCAAATATTGTGCTATGGGTCACACAATTGGTCAAAAACAGGGAACAAAACCAATGACCTGAAGAGACATAGTTCTTGTTCTCCTACATCTTACAGTCTTATGTAGTTGCCATGCCCCTTTACTACTTTATTCCTTACCTTCACTTTCATATGTCCTACTCATTCCTTAAGCCATCTCTATTTTATATGACGCTAGTGTCTCCCTTTGCTAAACTTTTATTGCAATTATCAAAGTAATACATTTTGTAAATAATATCTAAATTTTTTCCCATGTATGATCTTCTTGACTATATTTCACGTTACTTCAAAGCAGACAAGTTTTAAACTTTGTTGCAAGGTTTGCTTAGCATGAAGCACATTGTGGGTGGCAGGAGCTGGGAGACAGGGGAACACTCAAAATTTTGGAATTGATTGAGGGGAATGCTTTTCTTTTAACATTTAAATAGAATGGTGGGGCTCACACATTTTCCACAGGCTCCCCTCTAATATGTGTAGGACTAGGGAAAGGAGCATAAACAGAGAATCCCAGCCTGGCTCTCCCCTTCTCTTCTCACCCTCTGACTCTAGCCTACAACTGTGAGGGGCCCAATGCTTAAGTGTGGTAGGGTGATCAACCCCCTCATTTTGCCTGGAACTGAGGGGTTCTGGGGGTTGCAGGACTTCAATGCTAAAACTGGTACAGTCACAGGCAAACTGTGATAGGTCATCTTTCGGATTAAGGAAAGAGGATTATGCAAGCAGGTCCAGATAGCAACAAAACATCTGCTGGTCAGAGATTTCTAGGGTTTTGGAAACACAAAGCATGGCCTGGACAGGTGGTGGTGAGTGCGTGATAGCACATGAACTGTGGTTGGGTACCTTCCTTTTACCTCACACACTCATCTCTCCCAGAGCTATGATATATTCTGGGCATGTAGTAGTAGAAAAGATACAAATATGTTTTTAAAGTAAAACATATTAAAAGCATGTTCAAGTTACACTAATTTCTCTTCTTCAGTGTTGCAAAGCCTTCCTTTCTGACCTCCCTGCATCCATTTTTTGGCCCCTTCCAGTCTACTGACCATATTGTATATATTGAGTGATATAACCTATGTAAATCTCTTTAGTGTGTTCAAATAAAAGAGCAGGACCACTAACTTGATAAAATGGCCCACTGTGATATGAAAGGGCCCCCCAATCCCACTGGACTCACATTATCCCACTCACCCCCTGTGCCACTCATAGGCACACTGGCCTTATTCTGGTTCCTTCCTTAAATGGTCCATCTTCTTGCCTGCTTCAGGGCCTTTGCATATGCCAGGCCCCATGTGCCACTGTCACTACGTGAAAGCTCTTTCCTGATAAAGTTTTCCCTGTCCAATCCTCAGTCTAGATCAAGGTTTCATCCCAGGCTTTCAGACCTCACCTGCTTTTCCTTTTTGCCACATTTTGTACTTTGTAATACAATGACATGTTATTTGAATAATATATAACTTCTCCTCTAGACTTGTAAACTCAAAGAGGGCAGCATAATGTTACTTGTTGTTTATCTCCATATACAGATTATATAGTAAACAGGAACTATTTGAGGAAAACAGAAAGGCAGAAATGAAGGAAGGAAGGGGAATTAAGCAAGCTTCTACATAATGTGGTAAAGTTCACTACACAAGGAGTTTTAATATTCTACTCTAATATGGGTATTTTATAAAACCTCACTCATTTTAAGAGCAGGAGTTATTTTGTCACAACTTATGTTTCCCTGTTAAAGAGAAAGCATTAGCAACAAAATATATTCACATTGGAAGGATTTTGTTCCATTATGTCATGGATTTGTGAAACAGCACCAAGGAATCAAGAACGCTAGAAAAATCCAAGTAGGGATTATATACTATTTGTAAATTCTTTTTCTCTCTTTCATTTCCCTCCTTCCTCACACTCTGATCCTGATCATAATATTTTCACAAAATCTAATATCAGAAGAAAAAAACTATTAAGCTCATTCTCAGTAATGTGTAAAAGATTAATAAAGTATAAATAGTTACTTTTTTTTTTCCCCACCTCGAGGCTAGTGGGATCTTAGTTCCCAGACCAGGGATAGAGGGCAGGCCCCGCAGTGAAAGCGCCAAGCCCTAACCACTAGACTGCCAGGGAATTCCCAATAGTTACTCTTTAATACAGTTCCCAGAAGCTGTAACATTTGAAAATGCAAATAGCCTAAAGTTAAAAAATTCAGTTGGTATTCCAATTATGTGGATGCCATTTTGACAATAAAATCATTCCATATGGCTGAATAAATAAAACAACCAAAGTTTCATGTTTCTAAAGCAATTATCAAGCAACATGTACAACAGATATCTTCTATCCCCGTCTCCCCTCTACTCTCATTTCTTCCTGAGCCTTACCAGTGAGCTCATGCCAAGAAACCACTTTACCCATGGAAGGTGACCACATACCCTTTGAGACATAGCAACTGATCCACAAATGCTGACAGGAGATATGAGCTCCGGGAAATGGATTATTTAGACAAACCAGACACAAAGTACGACTAGCTGGAGAGACATTACTCATTCAAATTCTAGGAAAATACATCTTTTATAGTTAAGACAAACCTTAGGGCAGAAGTTCTATGCCAGAGAGGGAAAGCCGGAAGGAAACGAGATCCTGCGAGGCTGCAGCAAGGTCCAATTCTCTACTTGGATGCCCGCAGGCCAATATACCCAACAGCCTTTCCATCCTGCGCATGTCCCAAATCCCCCAAACGCATGCGTAGAGTGTCACTGCATCTATGGTGGGGACGTTGTGAAAGAGGGTCCTCAAGTCCTCTATGGTTCCTGCGCGGGAAGATGGGCAATGTATATGAGGCGCGTGCGCAGGCGTGGAAGCAACCGCTTCTTTTCGACGTGCCTCAGAGATACCTGGTGTCGCCATGGGCCGCCGCCCCGCTCGTTGTTACCGGTATTGCAAGAATAAGCCGTATCCAAAGTCTCGCTTTTGCCGAGGTGTCCCTGATGCCAAGATCCGTATCTTTGACTTGGGTCGGAAGAAGGCAAGAGTGGATGAGTTCCCACTCTGTGGACACATAGTGTCTGATGAGTATGAGCAGCTCTCTTCTGAAGCCCTGGAGGCCGCCCGAATTTGTGCCAACAAGTACATGGTGAAAAGTTGTGGCAAAGATGGCTTTCACATCCGAGTGCGACTCCATCCATTACATGTTATCCGCATCAACAAGGTGTTGTCCTGTGCTGGGGCTGACAGACTCCAGACAGGTATGCGAGGTGCCTTTGGAAAACCCCAGGGTACAGTGGCCAGAGTCCACATTGGTCAAGTCATCATGTCCATCCGCACCAAGCTTCAGAACAAGGAACATGTGATTGAAGCCTTACGCAGGGCCAAGTTCAAGTTCCCTGGGCGCCAGAAGATTCATATCTCCAAGAAATGGGGATTTACCAAGTTTAATGCTGATGAATTTGAAGACAAAGTGGCAAAGAAGTGCCTCATCCCGGATGGTTGTGGAGTCAAATACATCCCCAGCCGTGGCCCTCTGGATAAGTGGCAAGCTCTGCACTTGTGAGATCTTTTGATAGCACTGGCAATTTTGACCATGCTGTTCTGACTTTTGCTCACCAATAAATTTTATTTATGGTAAAAAAAGAATTATTTCTTAATTTTTTTTATACTTTAAAAATATCCAATTTTTAGAATATAGACTAATAGAGAAATAATTTTTTGTGTTAAAATTACCAGCAAGAGTTTTAATGACAAATGATAATTTCATTTCAAGTGAGAGTGAAACAATTTGTATGCCATTTATAGAGAAGGCTGTTGCAATTCTAACCCACACTTTTAACTTAGAGAGTCTAGGGAAATATGTCAAAAGTTTTATTTGTAGAGAAGTCATAAGTTATACAGCTATCATTATCTTGAATAAAAAATAGAGAAAAATCTGAGATTTACAGAAAAAAATCTTATTTTTTATAGAAAATAAACAATTGGGATGAAACTAATGGTAGGCATTAGTCATATTTCAATTACAATCCCTTTGAAACTAAAAAGTCTATTCTTAAACTTGTTGCTTATGTTTTCCTTATATATTTCTGCACATTATTTTTAGAATTACCTGTCACCTCCAATTATCAGCCTTAGGACAATTGGGGATCACTGCCAAAGGTTTCCCCAGACAAGCCTTACATTATCTTACACTGAAGAGATGACAATCCAATCTTTTCTTCATCACAGAAAGGTCATAGGTTGACAACCAAGTACATATTTCTTGATCTGAGTCCCAGTAGAACTAACAGAAAAGAGAAAATGACACTAAATCTGCTGTCTGTCCTCTAAAAGAATCCTAGAGAGAGTTTGCAGTTGTAGGTGTTTGCCCTACATTAGAGTTATGTTGATCATACAGGTGTTTTTCTGCTTTGTTTTATTTTAGAAATTACATAAGCTAAAGTTTCTGGGTCTCTTCTGCATTCTAAAATTCTGGTTATTTAGTTGTTTAGTTATTTGTTATTTAGTCTTCTAAATCTCAATCCTGCAAACAGTGCCCTCAGTTTTCTTTAGCTACTCATTTTCAGAGTCAACATATTAAATAAGGAACAAAAGGAATACTAAATAAACAGTATGGAAACATATGCTTTTAAAATTATTTTCATTTACTTAAAAAAATTTCTGTGTCAATCTTAAAATTTTGCATCTGACTTGATACTTCTTTCAGGCCCTTACTATGTCTCCTACTTGTGTATTTTAAGCTAAATTGCTGTTTTAAGCAATAATATTTATTATATCTAAACAAGAAGGATAACAGGTACTAAATAATATATGAATGTATAGAAAGGGCTTTTCAATTTCAGTAGCACTTTCTTTGACATGTTTTACTTTATGCTCTAAAACTCTTGAAGTTTTCTAGGAAATTAAGTCCTATGCAATATGCAAATGAGGGTGTACTTGAGCCAGATCTTCTGACTCCTGTCCAATCCTGTTTACTTTTTTTTTTTTTTTTTTTTTTTTTTTTGTTTTTTGTGCCCTTGTGGCCTCTCCCATTGTGGAGCACAGGCTCCGGACGAGCAGGCTCAGCGGCCATGGCTCACGGGCCCAGCCGCTCCACGGCATGTGGGATCCTCCCAGACCGGGACACGAACCCGTATCCCCTGCATCGGCAGGCGGACTCTCAACCACTGCGCCACCAGGGAAGCCCCCTGTTTACTTTTTACCGAACCATTTTAAAAAACAAAAAAAAACCCTCAACTTCAAAAAAATCAAAACGCCAAACAAAACACAACAAAACAGTTCCTTGGTCATGTGTTAATACAACTGTGATGCAGCTTTGAAAATATTTTCCATCTTCGTTATTCATCCTTATCTTTGGTCTCAAACTTTTCAAACATCTTAACCTTCAAACTTGGAACTCTGTACTCACTCACTAAATACAGGGAGGCAGCCAAGCATAAGCCCATGAATGTCCTTGCCCTAAGAGATTGGTAACTATGATTGTTTATGCATATAGATAGGTGGATGAAAAGGAAATGAAAGATTAAAAATTATTACATTAAACAACTAGTAGGAAGCTGTCATCAAGGTTTATTATT
>NW_006773600.1:383869-390650 GCF_000442215.2 Lipotes vexillifer | reverse complement strand
TCCCTACAGTTTTCTATTATAAGCTATTATATATAAATTGTATTTCCTTTGATGTTAATAGAAGAACACTCTCACTTGTTTTTCTTAACAAAAGTCCTGCTAACATGTCCTTGAAGCTATGATTTCATTTTTTCAGCATTTTCCTTTTTTCTGGTCATTCTAGTTGTTAAAAAATTGATAAGACAGTTGAACTGAAATATAATTAAATTATATATTGCAGAGCTCTTCATTATTTCTAAATTTCTATTCAAAATGGAAAATTTAATTTGGGAACATATGTATTCAGAATTTCATGCACTACTGCAATGAAACAGAACTATCTGCTCATTCAAAATAAAAATACAATTACAGTTAACTAAATTCAAGCAAATATTGCCAGATAAATCTCTTTGATTTAGTTGATGGAGTTCTTCAGGTTTTATGGAAAATACTGACTGAATCAGTTAGAAAATGGACCATGTACCATATCAGCTTAGTTTTGAAAAGCACATTCCACCAATCATCATTGCATAATCCACCATTTCTTCCCCCCCCTCCCAAAATATGGAATATTCTAAGCATATTTAGACTGGAATCCTTGATTTTTATAGAAATATACACCATCTAGTTGCCCAGGCTGGATCCTATGGAATCACATTCCTACTTATTTATAATTCCCAATACAATTGGTTACCCGGTTTTATGGCTTTTCTCTCTGGAATAAACCTTTCTTGGTTTCCTCTTCCTTACCACCTCCCCGTCCCTACTTTAGATTAGGCTTCTATCATTTCTCACTTGAATTAGTAGCATTTTCAGGTCAAAGGGGATACAACATTTTGTGTATCATATATGTATGTATCATACGTATATATATGTATATATATGTGTGTAATATATATATATATATATACATACACACACACACCAGCTCTGACGTGAATTGGTTGTCAGTAACACTGGCAGGCATTTTATTTCCACATTAGCAGCTTTGTACTGCCTGCCCTGACATAATTCAAGTAAGGCTTTCTGGTTCTTAGAGTGTCACTATTGACCTAAGGATTGAGCTGAGAGATCATTTAGCCCCAATCATCTCCTACCTTTATATTAATGACATAGGCTTTTTTTTTTTTTTAGTGTAATGACTTCATTGTTTTCCTAAGAATATCTACATATTCTTTTTTTTCAAGGTAAGTAATGTAAAAAGTAACGAGTAAAGTCAAAAATATATTAAATTACACCATCAATAATAATTCAAAGTGAGATCATTATCATGCTCAACAGTGGATAATAAGGGAAGATCTGATATCAGGATGGCTGGATTTGAATCTGTTTCTTCACTTATACAGGTAAATTACTTAGTATAGCCATTCCTTAATTTTCACCTATAAGATGGCATTAAGACACTATGATTATAAGGTTCTATTTTGTATTAAATGAGATAATTCATTGAGAAAATGAATAGGATTGTGTTTTGCACATAGTAAGTACACAAAATTAATGTTAACATAACAGTTAATTTGATGTTACTGTTACTACATTTGCTCCTGCCTCCCTGCTTCTAATTATTGTTGCTTGTAGTATTAATTTTTTCATGAGTTATAACCTTAATATTGTTTTGCAACCATAATTCCCTCCAGTTGTATAATTGGAGTTCTAGTTTTAACTGGATTCAATATTCTGATTCGTTTTTGTTTTTTTATGTTTAGTTTTATAAATTTCTATTTTCACATTTTTCTATTTTGTCATCTATTTTTGGAGCTCCTTTTGAAAAATGTAATTATGCTTTACCAGTTATCCTCTACATATGACTCACTCTGGAGATTTGTTTTATTTCCTACTTTTTCTTCCGAACTGGATATTTTATCTACCTTACCTACCTTTTTCATTCAATATTTGCTTCTTTTCTTCCCTTCTCCTCCTTTTTCTCAAAAGAATGATTATATAGTTGTCATGCCATTATTCTCACACTATGTATTAAATAGAAGGTCTACCCAGACCTTCTATTTAATCTGAAAGATTGTTGGTGAAACTTCTCTAGTCACCCTTCCACAAAGTTTTTGTGTTTTTTTGTTCATTTAGTCTTCTCTTTGGGTGGCATTGTTTGAGGACTGGGTGTTGCTATCTATCTACTTTTCCATAGTCTCAGGATGAGAGGATAGGGATAGGAGAGAACTTGAAGGATTAAGTATAGCCTTTGATTGATGATTCCTCTTCTGAAATCCCATTAAATATCCTACATCATAGCCCACGCTTCTCTTTCAGGTGTGCAGTTTACTCCTCTATCTGTGATGTATTTCTTATCCCTCCCTTGCTTCTATTCAGTGCAGAACCCTAGAAAATGGCAGACCCAAATGCTGAGGATCTTCGGTGTTGTTTGAAACTACACCTGTCAATGGATTTTCCTACAGTTTTCCCTTATGTAACTACTTATATGCTCAGTACATTTCTCTCCATATTAGGGCATTAGTGAGAGAATTAAAAACTTCATGTTTCTTCAAGAATGCTTCTAAGAGTTTGGAGAGTTTTGGAGAGGTACATTTCATAAATCATCATTATATAATCCATTATTTCTCCCCACCCCTCAAAATATGGAATTACACTAATTATACTAACATTATTTAGTCAGAAATTTTTAATTAAAAAAAAAACAGCTGTAGGAGAATACTGTTTTCATTTTATGTCTTCTCTCCTAAATTTATGACATGCACAAGACATGACCCTTTCTTTGGTGGCTTTTAGGTGTATTTCTTTTACTATATCATTCACTTCATTAGATACTGGGGAAGGAGATTCTTTGATCCTGTTTTACTTCAGTTTATTCATCCAGAAGTTCTCTTAATATCATACTAAAAAATTATCTACTTCTGGAAATTTTAACTTTAAAACAATTCATGTAAAAATATGCTTCCACATGTTTGTAGCAACTTTAGTTATCTTTTATTGGTATGGATCTCAAATAATTGTAGCTAAAATTACTATGACTATCAAAATGAAGAAATTTTTTTTTTTTTTTGCGGTACGTGGGCCTCTCACTGTTGTGGCCTTTTCCGCTGCGGAGCACAGGCTCCAGACGCGCAGGCCCAGCGGCCATGGCTCACAGGCCCAGCTGCTCTGCGGCATGTGGGATCTTCCCAGACCGGGGCATGAACCCATGTCCCCTGCATCGGCAGGCGGACTCTCAACCACTGTGCCACCAGGGAAGCCCAAGGAATTTTTATATAAGTTCTAGAAATACAAATTTTGTGTATGTGTCCATACAGAATCTCAACAACTTTTATTATGTTGTAAATAATTACCTAATCAAAATTCTGCAATTTAATTGTATAAGTTAAATAGGCATCTAAGTGTTATTTATATTTTTGTGCTCCAAATATTTAAAGAATAGGACTATATTTGCAGTAGATACTATTGTATTTTCAGAATCATATTATTAAACTCTTCAAGGGTCCTATTTATTAAACTCCCTGTTGTCCCAAATTGACTGGTCACTGATGAAGAGAAATATTAGAGGTTGTGGGGGAGGATGGCATCTTCTGGACAAATGCAAAGTTCTTAAAGGAATGACGATTCCTCCCCCTCTCTGGGTGAGTGGAGAGGGGGAAAGGACATTGAATTGTTAGGAAATGGTGATTTTCTTTTTTCTTTTTTTTTTTTTGGCCACACAGTGTGGCTTGCAGGATCTTAGTTTCCCAACCAGGGATTGAAGCTGTGTCCTTGGCAGTGAAAGCATAGAGTCCTAACCACTGGACCACCAGGGAATTCCCAATGGTGAGTTTCTTTTGTCTGAATATTGTGAGTCATTGAACACCACCACCACCACCACCAACAACAACAAAAAGATGATGCTGGTGGTTGGGACAGGTGGGAGATGGCAGAACTGAGAGAGAGAGAGAGTGTAAGGGGATAGTCCTCAACATCAGTCTCTGGCATAGTAAGGATAAGACTTAAATATCCCATGATGTGGAGCCATCCTGGTTCTTTATGTAACATTGCTGATTCTATGCCCACTTTCCCAAGAGAATGCTTACTGGGAGGGAACCATAGCAGCAAGAGGCTGTCTGGGGGACTTCCTTTGTGGTGGCAGCTAAAGGCAGGGAATGAAACATGCTTTAGCCATATTTCCCTTGAGGGGATTGAATAGGGAGAGGAACTCCAGTCTCATCTAAAGAACCTACAAAAAGACCCCATAAGAGTGAACATTTGGACACCAATCCATGGAGAACCAGGAGGCAGCCAGCACTATAAAATCACCAGCAATACTGAAAAGGAACTTGTTTCCTGTGACTTGGAGTCTTCATTTAACACAGTGAATATTGTCTATGCTCACATTCTGTTGTCAATAATCTATATCAAGGCATGGTGGAGGGTGAGTTAGGGGAATAAGAACAGGCAATTTCCTCTTTCCTGCTCTAAGAAGCTGAAACTACTAGTCTAGGTTACACTGAAGTAACAGATGGGAGTTCTGAATAGGAATTGAAAGTGATTGAAAAGTTACGGATGAGGCCTAGATGTTATTAAGGAAACGTGCTAATGTAAAAGCGATAGAGCTTCACTGGAGCACAGTTGGTAGTTTTTCCAGGAAAATACAAATTTCAAGTTCACTTCAGTGTTTCTCCTGAAAAGCCAGTTATATAACCATTTGGATTAAAAACATTCCACAAACCATGCCAGTAAATGCCTCAATTACTAAAACTTAGAAGACATTGAAATTTCACCAAACTAAAATAAAGCCTCATTCAACATAAAGAAACTTCCATACCACTTCCAAACAACTTCTCTACCATTTAACTGTGGTCTGTCTGCTATATGAGCACCTGAAGTATGAGCATGCTTTAAATTCCCATCACTGAAGCCTATATTCACGTGGCTCTAGTCAAATTACCTATAAACAATGTCTTAATTTTATCTTCTATCTAGTCAGTGGGATTTGATTTATATACAATGGACTGCTTCAATTTATGGACTGCTTGCTCTGCGACTGCAAGCCATGTTTTAGAGACAAAACTGGATTGTTGATAAAAATGCCATTTTCACAGTTTTACACATTTTTCAAAATATTATAAAATAATATTTTAAAATAATTTAAATATTTTAAAATAATAATATTATAAAATAATTGAAAATCATCAAAATATAACAGTATATAAGGTCCAAACCTAGTTTATCTAAAAAGCAAAGTTGAGGTTTTGGAAATTTAATTCTTAACCACAGCTAATGACATATTTGTGGCAAATACCACCAGTACATATTGACTGAATTAATGAATTTGAGGTCTACAGACCCTCTAACTTCAGAAAATAATTTGAAATTACATAATAAATTTGAAGAGGCTTTTGCCCTTAAGACCAAGAAATACCATTTTTAGATATCTATCCTAGAGAAACCTGATCATGAATCAGGAGACATATGCAAGAGCTTTTATATCACTCTTCATAATAGCAAAAAACTGAAGAAAAACAAAAACTAATTCCTCAATTCTAATTCCTAAAATAAATTCATGAATATATCTATTGGGGTATATTCACAATGGGAGACACTATAAAGAGTGAAAATAAATGAACTACAGATACAGCCAATAACATAGATAAATCTCAGAAATAAAATGTTGAGTGAAAAGAAGAAAATAAGACTCTAAATAATGTAATGCCTTTTTTTAAGGCTAAAAACAAGGAAAGCTAGAGGAAATATTATGTATAAAGTAAAATATGATAAATCTAGTTTTTTAAAGGGATGCTAAAGCACAAAGATTTAGGCTAATGCTAAGTTGGGTGGGACATAGCATGGCAGGGGAGGAATAGAGATGGTCTATGGAGGGTTTATATTTTTGAGTATGAGTTCCAGGATATTTATTTCATTATTCCATTTCAGAATGTACAAACTTGTGGCAGACAGACTTTAAGATGACTCTCTTGATTCCTACCTCCAGATATTTCATGCGCATGTATAATCTCCTCCCCTTAAGTGTGGGTAGGACCTGTGACTTGTTTCCAACTAATAAAGTATAACAAAAGTGATGAAATGTCACTCCCAGGACCATGATATGACATATAAAACTCCATTTTCCTACCAAACTTGCTCTAGAGTCTTGTTCTCCTTGCTGGTTTTGAAGAAGCAAGATGCCATGAGCCCTAGAGCTACAAACAAATAAATTGTGCCAATGAACTGAATGAATCTCTAAGCTGACCCTTCCCCAGTCCAGCCTCCAGGTCCAGCCAACACTTTGATTACAACCTTGCAGAGGACTCAGATAAGCTCTGCCCAGACTCCTGGCTCACAGAAACTGGTAATATAAATATGTGTGATTTTTAAGACACAAAATCTGTGATGATCTGTTATGTAGTAACAGGTAACTAATATTGCTTGCATTACATATATTAATTGTAATGCAATAGAATTTATCAATCTTTTCTTTAGTTGCTAGTATTTTTTCTGTGTTAAGAAATTATCCTGAGATTGAAACATAGTACCCTGATTTATTTACAAATATTAAATTTTACTACTCAAATTTAATCTTTAACTTGTGGAAATTTGTTGTTTTGTATAGTTTACCAAGACATCGTTGTTTTTCTCCTATTTGTTTAGCTAATTATGATAGCCTTATAATACATATTTTCTCTTTTAAAGCAAGTTCTTGCAGCTCATTATCTTCATTATGTCAGGGCTATTCTTTGAACTTTCCCCTTCCAGATAAATTTAATAAACAGCTTGTCAAATTACCACACTTAACTGTCCTAAAATTCTTTATATGATGTTTATTGAATTTATATTAACTCTCTTGAGTAATATTGTGTGTGTATATATA
>NW_006773600.1:373545-383859 GCF_000442215.2 Lipotes vexillifer | reverse complement strand
ATTTTTTTTTTTTTTTTTTAGAAAAATCCATTTGGTTACCCTATTTTAGAGCACTGAAGAAACCACGTGGCAACATGACCCAGACAACAGGGGCACTGAGCCTCTAGTCATGTTGCAAAGTGATTAGGCAGAAAGGAATTGCAGAAGCAAATGATTGGAAGGAAAAAAATATCTAAGGAAATATGACTGAAATTTTTCCATTTACAATAACCAGAGGGTAAGAGGTCCCCAGTATGATATAAAAATCCCAAATAAAAGCTTTCTGCTGAGGCAGGTTTCTGAGCTTGAATTCATACCACAGCAGGGTCAGAACTGTATCACAGTCTGCCCAGGCTGACCCTGGGCTACTCTCACTAACTCCAGCATGGGAAGTGTTCTCAACCTCCTGGAACAAAGATAAAATTGAGGGCCTGCCGTTAGCCCCTGCAGCATTTTTTAAAAAAATAAATTTATTTATTTATTTATTTTTGGCTGTGTTGGGTCTTCGTTGCTGCAGGTTGGCTTTCTCTAGTTGTGGCGAGTGGGGGCTACTCTTCGTTGCAGTGCGTGGGCTTTTCATTGTGGTGGCTTCTTTTGTTGCGGAGCACGGGCTCTAGACATGCAGGCTTCAGTAGTTTTGGCTCGTGGGCTCAGTAGTTATGGCTCATGGGCTCTAGAGCACAGGCTCAGTAGTTGTGGTGCATGGGCTTAGTTGCTCCGTGGCATGTGGGATCTTCCCAGACCAGGGCTCGAACTCGTATCCCCTGTGTTGGCAGGTAGATTCTCAACCACTGTGCCACCAGAGAAGCCCCCTACAGCATTTAGATGCCACAAACCTACCATGAAAGACATCCATGGGTCATCCTCCACTGACGCTTCGTGGAATGCAATGTGCAGGAAAGAATCATGAAAGAGGAGGCAGTGTCCTTCTGCCCAACACCAGGGTTCTCCTCCCACCTCTAGCTCAGAGTCCCTGGAGTTTTCAGGCCTAAATGGTATTGGATGCAGATGTTGGTGAATCCCTAGTGGTCCCTAGTAGTGGGTTATCACAGTCCCAGGGCCCTAGCTATCCTATCTCTGTCTATCTATGTATCTATGTATCTATCTATCTGTCTATCATCTACCTTTTTTTTTTTTAAACTTTCTCTTTGTTATATAATACTGGTTGCTGTAACCTATTCTTTTTTTACACCTATGATTGTGGAGATTCTGCTCTTTTTCCAGATCTGAAAATCTCTCATCTATTATTTCTGAAGATATTACGGTTCTTCTAATTTCACTATTCTTTTTCTGGAATTCAGATAGAACTCATTGTATCTCCCATGTTTCCTGACATTTCTTTCATGTTTCTATCTCTTTGTTTCCTTGCACATAATTTGAATAACTTCTGCATAGCCTATTTTCCTGTTCATTGTTTCTTTAGCTGACTTTGTTGTTTAATCCATCCATGAAGATTTTAATTTCTGGAATTGCATTTTTTATTTCAGAAGCTGTACTTAGTTTTTTCTTAAGAGCAACTTTTTCACTACTCTTTTTCTTTTTTCCATGTTTATTTCATATTTATTTCTTCATGCTTTTTTATACATTATTGCTTTATATTTTATAATTAATAATTTCAGTATCTGACATCATAGAGAATTCAAATTTATTTATTATTTTTTTTTGCAGTACGCGGGCCTCTCACTGTTGTGGCCTCTCCCGTTGCGGAGCACAGGCTTCGGACGCGCAGGCTCAGTGGCCATGGCTCACAGGCCCAGCCGCTCCGCGGCATGTGGGATCTTCCCGGACCCGGGCACGAACCCGCGTCCCCCGCATCGGCAGGCGGACTCTCAACCACTGCGCCACCAGGGAAGCCCCAAATTTATTATTTGTTGCTTTTGCTTTCATTCCTACTTCATAGTGGTTTGTTTTCTTTTTTCTTTTAACCTTATTTTTTATTGTTGAATATATTTTGCTTAAGTTATTCTCTGGCATATGAAGTCTTATTATGGGTACTTTTTCCACCAGAAAGGATTTGTAGTGGATTTTGCCTGTTCCCCGGGATGCTACCATCTTTTGTCATGAGGGATCAAGAATGTGGAGTTCTCAGGCTGAGCCTTCTTACTTTGCTACACACTTAGGTTCTCTAAGGATTATATATTGTTGTGTATCTCTAGAAAATATACCCCCACACACACACTTTGAATGTGCTAACCATTCACAGCTTTCTGCTTCAATTTCAACTTGCTGTTGTTTGTTTACTTCTATTTTTAGGTCTTTTGAGATTTCTTTATTTTCTAGGGAACCTAGAAATGTAATTAAAGGTAAGATTACAGGCAGAATCTAGTTATTTGTTAGTGGGAAGGTCACTTAAAGTACATAGTCTTCCTTACGAAGTGGAAATCTTGTGATATTTTAAAATCTGGTGTATGTACCTTGAAAAATACCATGGTAACTTTACCCTACTTTATATGTTCAGATTTCATAAATATTACAGAGTTTTTAATTGCATTGCCTACTTCCAAAATTTAGATCTAAAATACAGTGTGCAACGCAATGGCTTTTTACAGTTATCTTACATAAGCTGGAAATATGTTTCCCAGAATTCTCTCCTTCTTAGCATGCTTGATCACAACAGAAATTTGCATGAGATTTGGAAGGCAAAAGGGAAGCAACAATTGTACTCATAAAGTTGGTGCAGAGCCTCAGGCACCACTGTAGTTCATGAATGTTGTGGTTGATATGCTGGCTCACCTCATTGAGAGATGGCAACAACCTAACTTCAGTTCCTATAGTCCCTGCTAGATTTCTTCCTTTATTTTCTTTGAGACTCAGGCCAAGCATGTGTGCAGCTGTGCTGAAGGGCACAGATTTGTGTTTAGCCACCCTGTTGGATTTTGATGCACTGACACGGATTCCGGATTGTCCTTGTGGGGTTCAGTTTGTACTCATGGACTTCATTTGCCTGTGGGATCAAGGTTACCCATATTTCTCTTCACTTTGCATTTAGATATTGTTTTCCCCAATTGCCTGTCTTTCTGATTTGTAAGGATTTCAGGTCCATTGCAAGGAGTGAGTCAATAGCGTCCAGTAGACTTCTTTACAGTCCCTGGTTGGTGACTTTTATCTAATCACCCACTATCCTCTTCAGAATTATTTTCCCAGCTGTTCTCATTATTCTGCAAAGTTTAATTCCCAAAAGACATTTCTTATTCCATATTACTCTTAGTGTACCCTAAGCAAACTCTAGCTGATATAGAAATGATCATTAAATCGGGAAAATTTTGAAAATTAGTTTGGTGAAGCTATTGAAAAAGTAAAATGTTTTGGAATACATAGCCTTTTGTTTGGATTCTTGCTCTGCCCTCTACTTTCCCTTTCACCTTGAGCAATTTATTGAAATTTTCAGAGGCTTATTTAGTTGTCTAAAATTAAAATGAAGATTATTGTGACAGTTATGAGAATATGCATTTAACACATTTTCTGGTACATAGTATACCCTAAATGAATGTTGCTTATTATCATTATTTATTATTAAATGATTAGAAATTTAAAGGAGTTCACTGTGTATTAGCTATGCTTATTAATATAATTACTCTGGCCATGAAGTGAAATCTAAAATATATCTACTAATTGTAGAATCTCAAAAGCTTTTGATGTTATTTTAAAAATTCATATTTAAAGTATACATTGGGGCTTCCCTGGTGGCGCAGTGGTTGAGAGTCCGCCTGCCGATGAGCCTCAGGCACCACTGTAGTTCATGAATGTTGTGGTTGATATGCTGGCTCACCTCATTGAGAGATGGCAACAACCTAACTTCAGTTCCTATAGTCCCTGCTAGATTTCTTCCTTTATTTTCTTTGAGACTCAGGCCAAGCATGTGTGCAGCTGTGCTGAAGGGCACAGATTTGTGTTTAGCCACCCTGTTGGATTTTGATGCACTGACACGGATTCCGGATTGTCCTTGTGGGGTTCAGTTTGTACTCATGGACTTCATTTGCCTGTGGGATCAAGGTTACCCATATTTCTCTTCACTTTGCATTTAGATATTGTTTTCCCCAATTGCCTGTCTTTCTGATTTGTAAGGATTTCAGGTCCATTGCAAGGAGTGAGTCAATAGCGTCCAGTAGACTTCTTTACAGTCCCTGGTTGGTGACTTTTATCTAATCACCCACTATCCTCTTCAGAATTATTTTCCCAGCTGTTCTCATTATTCTGCAAAGTTTAATTCCCAAAAGACATTTCTTATTCCATATTACTCTTAGTGTACCCTAAGCAAACTCTAGCTGATATAGAAATGATCATTAAATCGGGAAAATTTTGAAAATTAGTTTGGTGAAGCTATTGAAAAAGTAAAATGTTTTGGAATACATAGCCTTTTGTTTGGATTCTTGCTCTGCCCTCTACTTTCCCTTTCACCTTGAGCAATTTATTGAAATTTTCAGAGGCTTATTTAGTTGTCTAAAATTAAAATGAAGATTATTGTGACAGTTATGAGAATATGCATTTAACACATTTTCTGGTACATAGTATACCCTAAATGAATGTTGCTTATTATCATTATTTATTATTAAATGATTAGAAATTTAAAGGAGTTCACTGTGTATTAGCTATGCTTATTAATATAATTACTCTGGCCATGAAGTGAAATCTAAAATATATCTACTAATTGTAGAATCTCAAAAGCTTTTGATGTTATTTTAAAAATTCATATTTAAAGTATACATTGGGGCTTCCCTGGTGGCGCAGTGGTTGAGAGTCCGCCTGCCGATGCAGGGGACACGGGTTCGTGCCCCGGTCTGGGGAGATCCCATGTGCCGCGGAGCGGCTGGGCCCGTGAGCCATGGCCGCTGAGCCTGCGCGTCAGGAGCCTGTGCTCCGCAACGGGAGAGGCCACAACAGTGAGAGGCCCGCGCACTGCAAAAAAAAAAAAAGTATACATTGTACCTATTTTTTCTGTGTAAGCTCAACAGTGATGAAGTATTTGAATACAAGTATGAAAATGTTTGATAGCCATCATACTCAGTATTCCCTGGTAGGTTAATCCTGCTTGTGCAATTTGGCCATATTTTAAACTTTTACTTCTGATTAATATATTTTTCAAAGCATTTAGATATAATTTTAATTATGTAAATAATTATTTGTATGGAATATTAAAAAGTAATCATTTTAAAGCAGTGTAAAAGATTTAAAAATTTACTATTTCCAACTTATAAGTTATAGGAGCATATTGGTGTATATTATTATAGATTTAATGAACCATGAAAAGTTATGATTAAGTTAGAGAAAGCCTTTTTATTTATCATCATGCATTTTAAGAGATATTAAAATGTAATAATGGACTGCACAAATTAAAGCCATAAAAATGCATAGGCTCCAATCATAAGATCATAAAGAATGCTAGCCTAGACATTGTCTTTCATTTTGGACTTAACCTCACCAATGCAACCAACTCATACATAATTACAATAAGTTTTCATGCTAGATTCTGATTTAGAAAACTCTCTCCCTCTGTCTCTGTGTGTGAGGATAGATATGCATAAACACACTTGTATATTTGAGATTGTCAGTAAGTCAGTACTCTAGCAAATTCAGTAGTTGCATATTCTATCCAATTTAATCACATGCCAATCAACTAAAAGAGGAAAAAAGAAAGAATCACTTCTTCTGGAACAAAAATCTTTACATATGAATCATTTGCCTAAAAATTTGTAATGTTTAGCAAATCAAGCATTATGTTTTGACACTTGAGAAGAGAATAAGAATTGCAATACAATAAATGTTACCATATAATAAGAAAGAATTAAAATTTATTTATAGAAGACCTGGTTAAGCTTACTCCTAACTGATTACAATAATGTCAATTACAATAATATTAATCAGACAAAGAGTATTTGCCTAGAGATAGTTAATATGGAAAGAGCAAAACCACTAGATAAGCAGAGGAGGAAAAAACACTGTCTTGCTCACAGTAATGGCTCAGCAGCTTTCTAGCACACTAAAACTAGCTGTAATCACACATTTTCGTTTGCTACTCTCTATCACCCTGATGGCCAATTTATCCACAGTAGCATATTTACAGGCCTGTTTACGAAATTGAAATTCTTCACCAGAGCTGATGCTACATTGCCTCCGAGCACTATAGGATTTAATTGAACCAGCATGAAAGAACTGATGAATGGCTTTGCTTGCAGTGAAGAAAGTGACGCAGGTTCGAATTTCAATGGAAGATTCTAGCCAATACTTAGTGGCTGGGATACAAAATTGCCGACTACTGAAGTGTTATCTTCTGTCTTTCTCTCTGAGCTTACATGTGCCTAATTATTATTTTCTTTGCCCCATCCTCTTTTTTTCTTTCTGTTTATGTGTGCTGTACCATCCACCCTCAGCTCAAATCTGTGTGGCAGGGTCAAATCAGATGTGATTGCAAACCTCATCCTCTTTACTTTACTATGCCTCATTAAAATATCCCGAAGGAAGAGCATTTTCAGATTTCTACCATTCATGGAGTTTTTGAGATGGAGCATTGTAAACCAGATGTAACCAAATTATGTGTACATTATATATACTTTTTCTTTGCACTGCACAATCAGTACATAATACATTTGTGTCCTGTTGCATTTTTTAAGCCTATTTCTTTCACCTGTTTGTTTAAGTCCTTTATTCTCCTCTTTAGGTGGTTTTCTGTATTAAATATTTACTATTCCATTGGACTTTTCCCTCTTTACCCATTCTTTTGGTAACAATCCCCTTTCCTATCTTGATATTGTTGCTTTTGCCTTGCTTCTTTGTGATGATATGTATTAAATATCTCATAAAAAAAACAAACATACAAATATTTCTTGAAAATCAACAATTTCCCAAATATCTGTTTCTAGTCTTGAGGTTTCAAGGTTTGGTCATCTTCTTGTTCTTCCATTATACTTTTCTCTTTCTCTTATTGAGTGGAATTGTTTTCATTTTATTTCTCTTGTTCCCATGTAATAAAAGCTAACCAGGAGTTATGTTTATTTTCTTTCTGTTTCTTTAATATTCTAATACCACCTTTTGCTTTTAACCTTGCCTTCTCAGATTTTCCTGAATGTCAAAAAGTGGTTAATAGAAATGATATCCCTCACTTCATTTCGTGAGATACATAACTAATCCATACTTATTTGTTTTCTCTACCATCTTACTACAAGTGGAAATAATCTGTCATTTGTATTTTTTTTCCTCTTCCACTGGATATCATTTTTCCACTCCACCTTTATGCTTCCATCTTTTTTGTCTTTTCCTATTCCCCACACTTCAAGGATAAAATTAACTTTCGCTTTGATTTATTGCTTCCTGGCTTTGCTTTAGTCTTTTCTTTGATTTTTCACTCCATTCCACCTAATTACCCTCTGTTTTGAACATGGCTTCAATTAAGCACTGATCTTTCTATGTATTTGTCTCTACCTCTACCTCTATCTCTTCTCTTTTCTGAATGTTTCTTGGTCAGTTATGATTTGCTTCAACCCCTTGACTTTGTACTTGTCTCCTACCAGTTATGTCTTCTGGTTTCTCTGCTTTTTCATTTACCTGCCAACCTCAGACTACACAAATTACTACCCTAATTTTATCCTGCAGTTTTTATGCCTCTTTTGTTCACATGTTACTTTTGACTTTAGGACACAAATGTTCAGTCAAGATATAATTACTCCTGAAATTGTCATCTAGTCATTTACATGGCTCAATGGAACCATATGGCCATTTCCTCTTACACATTAATAAAGATATCCATCTACTAATCTGGTCAACTCTAGGAGTAGAAGTAAGAATGATAAAAATAACAAGTAATGCAAAATGTCCTTTCTCTTGGTGTGGAGATTATCAAAATTACTTTTGAAGATTGTTTTATCTAATGTTCAGAAACTCACTTTGTACATAATCTTGGGATATGTTCTTCAATTAGCTGATTTCTTTGCTGTACACTTGATTTATAACCTCCCTACAGTTTCTTCTACCTCTTTTTCTTTTCTTTTCTTTTAACGTTTATTTATTTATTTTATTTAGTTGCGCTGGGACTTAGTTGCGGCAGGCGGGCTCCTTAGTTGCAGCACGTGGGCTCCTTAGTTGTGGCATGCATGTGGGATCTAGTTCCCTGGCCAGAGATCAAACCCAGGCCCCCTGCATTGGGAGCACAGAGTCTTAACCACTGCACCATTAGGGAAGTCCCCTCTTTTTCTTTTTTCTAGGAAAGAACCAGACTATGAAGGATGCAAAGCATCAGTTTAAGCAGAGTTGATATCCTTCAAGCCTTCACTTGAACAAGACTAAGTGTGTTTTTTCTTTTCTTTTTTTTGAGAAATATTCATGTCCTGAAAAGAAAGAGAAAAAGTAAAGTCTACTTGTAACCAAGCAAGGAAATATTAAAGATCACAGAGGCAAAACATGAGCAAAATAAATAAAGATTCCAGTACGGAAAAAAGAGTAATTCTCGGTGATTGAATATGGAACAACACTTTCTTTTGATTACTACTCTCCTACTCAAACTTGCTTGTTTTTCTTGGAATTTATTTTTATTTCTTGCTTTCCTTCTAAGTTAAATTAATAATCAGTACACATTTCTCCTGAATCTTATTACTAGCTACTAAGAACACTAAGTTTTATATGTTATATATCCAGCCAGGAAAATAGGATAGTCAGTATCTGTGAGATAATAGGCTTTCCTGGCACAGAGCTCCTAGAACATTTATACATTCCTAATTGATAAGAGCGCTATGGAGCGTCTCTTTTTCTAATACTTTGTCTTTGATCCAGTCCCTGACACAGGGTTCTTAAACCTTTGTAAATTCCTAAACGATAAGAGCACTAGGAGCATATTTTGTTCTAATGAGGTGACTTTGGGTCAGCTCCTTAATGGCTCCTGGATGGGGGCTGATTGCCAGGAGGACCAAGCCATGATTTAAAGCTTGACATTTTCAGTCCATCACCCATCATCCAAAGAAGGGACTGGGGCTGGAAATGGAATTAATAACTGATTATGCCCATTTGAGGAAGCCTGAACAAAATCCCAGTAGAACGGGGTTTAGAGGGCTTTCAGATTATTGAACACATCCACATGCTAGGACAATGACACACCCCCAACTCCATGGGGACAGAAATTGTTGTCCTCAGCACCCTCCCAGGCTTTGCTCCATGTATCTCTTCATCTGGCTGTTCATCTGTATCCTAAATCATATCCTTTAAAAAACTGGTAAACATAAGTGCTCCCTTGAGTTCTGTGAGCTGCTCTAACAAGTTAATCAAATCTGAGAATAAAGTCGAAGGAATCTCTGATTTACAACCAACTGGTCAAAAGCACAAATGATAACTTGGGCTTGTGACTGGCATTTGAAGGAAGTGTGTGTGCGTGTGTGTGTGTGTGTGTGTGTGTCTGTGTCTGTGTCTGTGTGTCTGAGTGTGATGTAAGGACAGTCTTAGTGTTATGGGATTGAGCCTTCAACCGGTGGGATCTGATGCTATTTCTGGGTATCAGAATTGAGTTAAATTGTAGCACACCCAACTGGTGTCCAAGAATTACTTGTTGGTAAGGGGGAAAATTTCCACACATTTGATGACTAGAAGTGTCAGAAGTGAAGTGTTCTTCTCTGTGACGATAAAGAAGACACACAGGATAAAGAAATGTACAGTAGGGAAGAACCGGGTTTCTCCCTATGTAGGAAGGAGAAAAACTGAGGGGTTTTGCTTTACAATACCACAATAACAGAAGTATAAAATGGACTAGTCTTAACTTCCAAGTCCTATAGTAGTGTGTGTGTGTTTGTGTGTGTGTGTGTGTGTGTGTGTGTGTGTGTGTGTGAAGGGATGAGAAAGGGATGGCAAAGAAGGACCAAAGAGAGCTTTTTGAATAACAGATGAAGCTCCTATGGAAATTTTGGGAAGAAAACGAAAATACAAACAAGTTCAAAGAGGTTTGGGGGTGGGTACCTGAAGTAAAGGTTGTGAAGCAGATTTCATTAGATAGAATGAATGAGTTCAGGGAGAAAACAGCGAGTAGACCCAAGAAAGATTCTCTAAGGTACAGTGAGAGAGGTAAGTCACTTCTAAGTGAAGTTAACATGGGTGAGAAGAAACTATTACAGGTACTGTGCTATTTAGGACATTTCATGTGTCATTAAATAATTCAACTCAACAAACATTCCATGGGTGCCTATTAGGAACTGTACTGAACAAAAATGCAAGCATAAATGAAGCATGTTTCCTATGTTTCAGGAATTTATAGCTAACTATGGCAAATTAAGACATATATGAAGATAGTGAATACATGACATAATCTGACAAATTCTATATTTCAAATAAAGTGCAGAGAATAGTTTGTTATTGTTTCCTGCT
>NW_006773600.1:370947-373535 GCF_000442215.2 Lipotes vexillifer | reverse complement strand
CCTGCTGAGATAAAGAGGGAAATCTTAAAGCATGAAGTTAAATGTGAGTTAGATCTTAAAGGTTGGGTTAAATTTTGGTGTTGGAGACGAAAGGAATAGCATTCCAAATGAAAGATATATGGCCAGGACCTAAGTCGTCAGGACCTAAGTGGATAAAGTACAGTGCTAAGGTGTGTAAATGTTAGTGAAGAGTTTATTATAATTATGTAGACATGATAAGAGGAGGTGATTGGGACTAGACTGCTATGTGTTACACATTTTATTCTGTTGGCCATAAAAACTAAGAAAATCTTTGACTCAGGGTATGACCGATCATAGTTTTGCATTAAAAAATTGTTAGCTATAGAGGCGATGATAAATTATATGTGGAAGGAGATTAATGATAAGTTGATACAAGAGTTCAAAAGATAATAGGAACAATATTATTTTTAAAAAGGAAAGAATCGACTTTTAAAGAATGCAGAATTGATTGAGAATTGAATGTATGCATAAAGAATAAGAGAAAGAGAAATTGACTCAACGTGTCCAAGTTTGAATGGCTGAAAGATGTAGTCCTCGCTCTTAGACATTGATTGTTTCAATATTTTAGTTACCTGTATATAAATATGCCTGTGTGGTTCCTAGTAATAGTGTAATTTCAAATTCCTGTGGGAGAATACCCTGCATAGTATTTTAATATAATTTGTGTATACTTTACATAAACTTTATGTAAGATAGTAAGTACAGGAATTTTCTTGAAAGGAGATGAATATATTTTAAACTTTAATAGAGGTTTACTTAGAAAATCACAGATGTGTTGGGACTCCCTTCAAATTATGAAATGATATGAGATTTTCTCTTAAAGATCAGAAGAAAATCTGAAAAATCTTTGAGCATTTCTCAACCCAACTGTACATGCCAAGTGATGTGGCAAATTGAATTACTTAAATTAAAGACCTCATGTATTTTTGCTTGGAATGTATGTGATTGAGAAGAAACATCTGCAATAGGTTTTGGGTTGAATTTTCTCATATTTTAATTTCATGTCTTTTATGCAGTCCTCTGCATAGAGCAAAATACTTTCTTGTGGTTAAGCAGGATAGTACTGTTTGGAAAATATCTATCTCATCAAGATCTAGCCATGAAAGGGAGAACAAGAGGGGGCAATGCCTTGAATAGAATAACTCCCAACAGATAGATATTGATTACTAGAGATCCAAAGATCAATAGGCCAAGCAACAAAAACAGCTGTTACAGCTGTGTTATATGCATGGCTGGAATACAAAATCCAGAACTGGAGCTGTTTCAAACCAGTGGAGCCTGAGTGTAGGCAGAAGACACTTTTACTAGAGTGCTATCATTGGCCATGTTAGAACACAGAAGCTGAAAACCAGTCTTGGTATTGGCGTATGAGAAGGACTAAGACAAAATCTCTCTTGTGTGTGGAAAACTATCAAGATAAGTAGGCTTCCTACTTATGAGTGAGTCTGCTTTATGTTGGCCTGTGCTTTGAAGTCCTGGAGGTCATCTGGGTGTACAAAAATGACTTCAGGTGTTGCAGGCACAAGGGCATGGGGGTGAAACTCAACCAAACCCTCTCCTTTTTCAATCAGAGAAACTCCAGTTAATGCCTTTTCTGTATTCGGTTTCTCTAAAGATTTTGTTTGAAGAAAGTCTTCAGAGGCTAGTTTTTCTTGTTGTTTTGTTTTGTTTTGTTTGAGAGCACTGGTTTAGACAGCATAATGCTGGTAAAACTAATCAAAATGTTAAAATGTAAAGAGGTAATATTTTCTAACCTCTACATTTTACATAACGGAGATTGTGAATTCTTTGGAGAAACAAATTAAGGAGACTCAAGGGGTGAGTCATTCCCTATATCCTTGCACTGTATTGTGCTTTTTAAATGTTTACAATTTTGTACAAAAGAAGACAAAGTTTTTAACCTGCAGAGTTTTTTCTCCTGAAAGTAGAAAATGATATTCAGAATTACAAACGTATACTTGAGGCATTCGATATTTGTTTCTTTGCTCAAAAGTAAGCAGCAGAATCTTGTCAGTTTTTACCCCATGAACACTTTCAAGCTCCTCTTTGTCAACTACAGTTTTTACAGGGAGACACACACAAGCACACACAGACACAAATACACACACAGGCACAGACATTTGCATGCAGGGAAGGAGAAGGAAGAAGGGAGGGGAAGACAGAGAGACAGAGAGAGACAGATGGGGTTTAAAACCAGTCTTGTGAAAAAAAAATTGCATTTTTCATTTGCCTGTTTTGTTCCCTTTCTTCTCAAAGGCATACTTCTTCAGATATGTGGCAGAGTACCAGGGAAAGATAAAGCCAGAAAAACATTGGGTTGGCCAAAAAGTTCGTTCGGTTAATGAATAAGTTGTTCAATAAAATTCTTGGTGAAAATGAAGAATGTGTTTTTTATTTTTACTTAAAACCAAACGAACTTTTTGGCCATCCCAATATTTGGTGTCATTGACTAATAATTTAAGATAGATTTGTAAACATGAAGCATAAAACTTTTAGACAACATACAATGTCACAATATATTCCCCATTATCCATTTCATTCACTAGGAAAAGCTACTCTAGTAGTTT
>NW_006773600.1:346289-370937 GCF_000442215.2 Lipotes vexillifer | reverse complement strand
GAAAGAGTGGAAACATAGAAGGAGTCTTTGGGATGACATGCATTTGTTCTAAGTCCATGTGCAAGAGGGTTTTCACAAACAACCCTAGAGGGAGATACCAAGCAAATGAGGTTTCTGTTGTAATCGCTGTAATCCCACTACTCCAGTGCCTCAATAGCTACCCTCTAGACCAATCTTTCTGCTAAAGTTTCCTGGGTTTAGTAAAAACTATTGTTATTAAGATACAAATAGAGGAGATCATGGGCCTTTTCTAAAAAAAAGTAGTTGTTGAATGCATATTCAAACATTGGGGGCTTCCCTGGTGGCACAGTGGTTAAGAATCCACCTGCCAATGCAGGGGACATGGGTTCGAGCCCTGGTCCAGGAAGATCCCACATGCTGTGGAGCAACTAAGCCCATGCGCCGCAACTACTGAGCCTGCACTCCAGAGCCCGTGAGCCACAACTACTGAGCCCTTGTGCCACAACTACTGAAGTCCGTGTGCCTAGAGTCCGTGCTCCGCAGCAAGAGAAGCCACTGCAATGAGAAGCGTGTGCACTGCAACGAAGAGTAGCTCCCGCTCGCCGCAACTAGAGAAAGCCCGTGCGCAGCAATGAAGACCCAATGCAGCCATAAATAAATAAATAGATAGATACAACATTAAAGAAATAAAAATGTTTTTTAAAAAGAAATCTGCAGGGCTTCTCTGGTGGCGCAGTGGTTAAGAATCCGCCTGCCGGTGTAGGGGACATGAGTTTGAACCCTGATCTGGGAGGATCCCACATGCCACGGAGCAACTAAGCCCGTGCACCACAACTACTGTGCCTGTGCTCTAGAGCCCGCGAGCCACAGCTGCTGAGTCTGCGTGCTGCAACTACTGAAGGCCACGTGCCTAGACCCCGTGCTCCACAACAAGAGAAGCCACCGCAATGAGAAGCCTGTGCACCGCAGTGAAGAGTAGCCCCTGCTTGCCACAGCTAGAGAAAGCCCACGTGCAGCAATGAACACCCAATGCAGCCAAAAATAAATAAATTAAAAAAAAATTCTGCAAACCTCAGTGAGAAAAGGAACAGAAAAGAACATCTATTCTACACCTATTCTGTGTCAGATAATTCTCATCTCAATCATCTCAGCTAATCTTCACAGTCGTCCTAAGAACCAGTGTTATGGTCTGCATTTTACAGATTCAGACACCCAATGTCAGAGAAGTCTCTTGCCTAGTGCCACACAGTGCAGAAGAAGCAGAACCTGGACTTGAGCCCAGAACTTGCTGAATAGAAGGTTTATGCTTTACATGGACTCCCAGTGCCAATCAAATATAAAAGTCAACTAAGAATAATTCTAATAATAGGTGATTTAGATACTGCTGGTGGTTGGTTTTCACATTTTGTGTTGGGGTGTCCGTCTAACCATGCTGTACACATTTTCATCTCCCCATATCACATACCATATCACTCTGAGGCAGATATGTGTTCACAGAACTAGAAATGGGGTGTACTCCCTAGATAGAACCATCAACCAACATTTTGTAAAGTCTCAGGACAGATAAAAATTTAAATGACATATTGTTCACGTTGTTGCTTTATTTTTTTTATTTATTTATTTTTTTTCTTGCGTTATGCGGGCCTCTCACTGTTGTGGCCTCTCCCATTTGCGGAGCACAGACTCCGGACGCGCAGGCTCAGCGGCCATGGCTCACGGGCCCAGCCGCTCCGCGGCATGTGGGATCTTCCCGAAACGGGGCACGAACCCGTGTCTCCTGCATCGGCAGGCGGACTCTCAAGCACTGCGCCACCAGGGAAGCCCTGTTGCTTTATTTTTAATTAAGCTTGTACATGATTGGTGGGTGAAAAATAGAAAAAAAAGATTTTAGGCTTCTACCAGGACATGATCATCTAGAGCTTAGTTCTCTCCTCTGGTGCGAAACTGAGCTGGCATACTTTCATTAAATATAATAATTTCCTTAAATTAAAAAAAAGTCTTATGCAGTTCCAAATTGCTTTCCTGGGTGTTTTCATCTTGAGAACAGCAGGTGAATATGAACAAGTTCAAACCTATTTTTATTTTCCAGTAAATCCCAAATGCCTTAGCTTTGCAAGCTAATAGCATCCAAACAACATGCTGATCTTGGCAGGAAGGAGAGTCCTGAGAGAGACCAGGCTGAGTGAAGGAACACAGCTCTGGGTTTTTGTGAGAAAATTTAAAAGCAATCAACATAAATATGAAAACTTTTAGGCTTATCTCTTCCTAATTCCAAAATTTGGAAGAATATTTACTAAATGAATTAACTTGAATTTCTTGTTAACTTAGATTAAAATGTGTTTCAGACTAAAAGACATTGAAGTGATACAACAAATATAGGGTACACACAGTACCATGGAGAAATAAATAAAATATGGTCATCCAAATCAATATATACATTTTTAAATGAAAGTATCCAAGACTAACTGTGAAACTGGAAATAATACAAAGCCATTTCCTACTATGATGCTCACAGTCTAATTTCTAGAGTCACACCACTTTGCTGAGAGTGTGTTGTTTGAATTGTGTGACTCTGAGAAAAACTTATCTTCCAAAAAAATGAAGATTTTATTTATTTTATGCTCCTTCTGTTTTATGATTCTAAAAGTAACTTGTCATCATGATTGAACACTTTTCCTCAGTTTGACGTTTGTTTGTTCAATTATTTGGGTGGAAGAAAATTTCTTGTGATTACAATATAAATAATAGATATTTTAATGAAACAAACTTCCTGTTGGGTGACTGATGAATCATTGATATTACTGATTTTTGCCTCATATGTAGCTTGGAGTATTGAAATTCCTCGCTGTACTAGGAATAACTCTATTAAAAATAACACATTACTCTTATATGGCAGGGGAAATATACATTTTACATATTTTTGAATGCAGAGCGGGGAACCATTCAAAGGAAACTCCTTTACCTTTTGACAAAGATGACAATGATGATAATAAAAATGAATTTTCTCTTTGGAAGAGCCATATGGGCTCTTAGAAAGGGATATGTCTTTAATAAAATCTACAAAGTTAGAGTAAGTAAAATTATAAATGTCCATAAGGGTAATGTTAAAGCAAATTCTACAACAAAGGGCAAACACAGCATAAGGATATTTCAAGTGAGACAATGGAATCTCTTCTTCAACTTCCATTTCAGGCATATTTCGAGGTTGTAAAGAAAGATGGGGAGCCATTCAGCTCATAGCTAATGTTTCAGAAGTTGAAGCCCCAGTTCCATTGATAGATGACTAGAGCATTTACCTTACAGACAGATGACCTGGGAATGAGCCATGATCTTAGCAGAGAAGCCAGGGAGATATAAGAGCTCATGACGCTGCTCCAAACAGAAATTTCAATTTTATTATTGTCATAGGTTTGTCAAAAATAAATGAATCTCCTTTTGTATAGTTCCTTGGTACACACTCAAAAATATGCTAAATATATACTGCCCTTGCCTTCTATAGGTAATATATTAATGTTTATAAAGGAATTATTCACAGCAAAGCAAAGGGAAATTATTTCAATGCACCAAGCTACATATAAAGTAAAAATAACCAACAGCAATCACACATTCAATAGCACAATGAGGAATTTACTCTAAAATTATTATTTAGGCTATGCCTTCAAGAGAATTACTTGGAGATGTTGCAGAAGAAATTTATTGCACCCAAATAATTGCACAAGCAATGAGTCTGTAGGTACATATAAAGATCAAAAAAAGGTATGTAGTACTTGATTTCTGGATTTATGCTTTTTAGGTCTCTGGTACATTCAGGTTGATATTTGCAAATGGTTGTAGATATTCAGTTATAGAACTCAAGATTCTGTTCAACGATCAGTTAACAAACATAACTGAATGTCAGAAGTGTGCCTGGAATGCTGAAAGACACTGTGAATACACCGGTGATTTGAACAGACTTGGAACCCTGTAGAGCTTATATGCTAATGGTAAAGACAGGATAGTGACCATATAATTTGAGAAAAGGACTACAAATTTTTAAAAATCATTATAAGTTGTAAAAATTCTGGCAGAATTATGAGGCCCACTTCATTTGGGAAATATGAAAAGGCATCTGAGGCTCTGACATTTATGGTGGGACCAGAAAGAGAGAAAAGTGGACTAGTAGTGTTTATGTGTGTTAAGTGAGGCCTCAAGCACAGATGGGATTGCCCAGTAATAATGTTCAGAGTGAGGAAAAAGAAAGGGCTAATAACAGAGTCCTTGACTAATACCAATATTGCATGTAGGAAAGAAAGTGAGTGTAGAGCTAAGATGTCATAATGTAGGAGGAACAGTCAGAGATAAATAAATCCCCCACATACGAATGAGTTATGTTCCAAGAGGGCATTCGGAAGTCCAATTTGTTCCTAAGTCCAACAAAGTTAGCCTAGGTACCTGACTAACACAATCAGCTATATACAGGTAGTACTGTACTGTAATAGGTTTATAATACGTTTCACACAAATAATACATGAAAAACAAACAAGCACAAAAAATAAAGAAAACATTTTAAATCTTATAGTACAGTACCTTGAAAAGTACAACAGCTGGCATACAGGGGCTGGTAGCAATACCAACTACATCACTGCTGCTTTTACACTTGCTTCCGGACAACCTGGGCTTGAAATAAAGATGCTGTACTACTGTACTCTATACATTACTGTACAGTAAAGTACACAAAAGCACAACTACTTGTAGATGATGCACGCACATGACAATGTATGCCAGACACGTGAACTAACTTACATGATTGGACATGCGAATGCACGTTCACATCTTTGAAAGTTCGCAACTTGAAGGTTCATATGTAGGGGACTTACTGTAATAGTAAGGGAAGAAGAAAAAGATGACAAAATTGTATTATATTCGTTAGCATATAATAAACCCTTTCAAGTAATTTACATGCTTTAATTTATTTAATCCTCAGAGATGTAGTTTGTTTACACATGAGGAAATTAAGGCATAGAAAGTTTAAGTAGTTTTCCCAAAGATCATAAAGGTAGTGAATGGAAGACCAGGAATTTGATCCAGGCAGTCTGAATCCAGAGCTTATATTCTTAACCTCTATGCCAGTAAAGAAAGAAATTAATAGAAAGGATTAGTAGTTTGTTGAATACATACTATGCTAAACACTTTACATATAATATCTCAATTAATATTCAAAAGAATCCTATTTTGGAGGTGAAGTTAATATTCCCACTTTAGAGACAAAGAAACTAAAGCTTAGGAAAATTATATAAGTAAGTATAGAAGTCATATTCAGGTCTGTCTAATTTCTTACCACTCCTCCTCCCTGTGTCTTCAAACTCTACACCAACTTGTCTTTGGCATATGAACAAGCTCAAGTATTTCTCATATTTAAACACACCTCCCACACACTATCTCACAATGTTTGTTTTCTTTAGCTTAATGCTTACTGTTCATCTTTCCTAAGCTTCAGTTTCCTTGCCTCTAACTGTGAATTGCTGTGTGAGTCCAAATCATGATTTTCTGAAGGGACATTAAGTCTCTTAGTACCCTCATATATCAATCACTCCTGGAAACTACAAAAACAATTACAGATATGTAATAGTTATCATATTATTAAATATGCAAGTGTAATCCAACATAAGTGATGCAATGGGTATGGTGGATGAGTATGTAACATTTCTGAGCATACTACCATGAGGTATTACCTAGTACATTATTTTCAATTGGGTGATAATAAAATTTTAGAGAATTTTCCTCCTGCCTTGTAATTTTGAAATTAAACATAATAAGTAGGGAAATGTGAGATAAGACACTGATTTATATGGAATTTGATTTTTTTAACATCTTTATTGGAGTATAATTGCTTTACAATGGTGTGTTATTTTCTGCTTTATAACAAAATGAATCAGCTATACATATACATATATCCCCATATCTCCTCTGTCTTGCGTCTCCCTCCCACCCTCCTTATCCCAGCCCTCTAGGTGGTCACAAAGCACCGAGCTTATCTCCCTGTGCTATGCGGCTGCTTCCCACTAGCCATCTATTTTACATTTGGTAGTGTATATATGTCCATGTCACTCTCTTACTTCATCCCAGCTTACCCTTCCCCCTCCCTGTGTCCTCAAGTCCATTCTCCACATCTGCATCTTTATTCCTCTCCTGCCCCTAGGTTCTTCAGAACCATTTTTTTCCCCCTAGATTCCATATATATGTGTTAGCATACAGTATTTGTTTTTCTCTTTCTGACTTACCTCACTCTGTATGACAGACTCTAGGTCCATCCACCTCACTACAAATAACTCAATTTTGTTTCTTTTTATGGTTGAGTAATATTCCATTGTATATATGTGCCACATCTCCTTTATCCATTCATTGATTTTGTTTTAATGGATGAACCTTTTAGTCATTGAAAAAATCCCCTGAAAAATTGATCAAAGCCCTAAATTCAGTGCTATCATCTAAATAATTTGCTTTGGTATTAAATTATTACTAGACTTTTTAGATAACCTATAAATAATGTTCTATCTCTACACAGATAACAAGAGAGGTAATATAGTATATTTGTGAAGCAAATATGCATATGATGCTAGTAGTAGTTAATTTGTCAGATGAGAAGTTTAATAATATCATTGATTTCAGGTCAATTAAAGTGGCATTCTTTATGAGAACATTTGAATAAATACTTAAGCATAGAAATTATAGTACTGAGCATAAGGTATATATTTCTCCTAGAGGTTTTATTTATTTATAGTTATGGGAGAGGAGAGGCTACAAATACATGCTCCAAGAATTCCTGAGATCCCAGGCTTGTTAAGCAACTGTTCATTTTTGGTTCATTCCAGTTATTAACCTGCAACTCAACTATAACACATAAACTCATTACAAGGAACAAGGTGAATGTTGTGGGATATTTCACTTTTGTTTTTTAGATGAGCAAGGTGAAACAGTACAGAGAGTCATATTGGACAATGTCTCTGAGTGGCGAGCTAGACAAGATGACCTTTCCAATCAAAGTATGTTAAAATTCTATGAGAGCCAATTGTTTGTAATGGAAATGGAATAGGCTTTGTCTTTGATATTTGCCAGCTGTACACTTTCAGCTAGAAAACTTTTTGAACCCCCGTTTCCTCATCAGTGAAATGGGGTAGCAATAACAGGATTGTTGTAAGATTTATAAATTTTGGTAAAAACTTATAATGGGTTTTGAATATTAAATGTTCAAGGGTAGCTACTATTGTGTTTTCACCTAGTAATTTAATAATTTTAACATTACAATTTTTATTTATACATACATATTTAATATAATCTCATACTATGACATAGCAACTTTAGAATCCATTTTTTGTTTTGTTTTTGTTTGTTTGTTTGTTTGTTTTTTGCGGTACGCGGGCCTCTTACCGCTGTGGCCTCTCCCGCCGCGGAGCACAGGCTCCGGATGTGCAGGCCCAGCGGCCACGGCCCACGGGCCCAGCCACTCTGTGGCATGCGGGATCCTCCCGGACCGGGGCACAATCCTGCGTCCCCTGCATCGGCAGGCGGACTCCCAACCACCATGCCACCAGGGAAGCCCTAGAATTCATTTTTAACCACTGTTTAAGATTTTGAATTGACTTTTAAAAAATAACCTCTTATTTGAAAGTGTAAGACTTCCAAGAAATTGTAAAAATAATACAGAGTTCTCATATACCCTCCAATCAGCTTCCCCAATGTGGTATCTTACATAACCATAGTAACTTTTTTATAACCAGGATATTGATGTTGGTACAATATTATTAACTCAGGCACAGACATTTAAATTGACTTTGAGCATATATCAGTTTCTGTATTACTCTGCACTAATATGATAATGCCAAATGCATCATCAACTGTTTGTCAGGTTATCAGCCATATTGAAATATTTAAAGCAATTATAACCAAGATGCAGCATGTATTACGCCTAGGGTTTGGAGGAATCATCTAACTAGATCAAATTATTTTTCAGCCATGAGCCAAAAATTGTATGCATTTTAATATTATTTTGGTATTTCCATTCCAACATACAATGCTTGGTATCAAATATCAACACTGTATTTACCAACTATGTAAAGTTGAGTAGGTATCTTAATTTCCCTTTGCCTTAGTTTCCTTACCTATAAAAGAGAGATCATGATAGAATGCTCTCATATTGTGTTGGTAAAATGAGTTAATGTGTGAGTTCTGGTAATTCACCTATGGTTTTTCTGCTCCAAGCTTACTATTCTATCTTCTATTCTGTGATGTTGATACAAGAACTCTGCAAAGTACATTTCTTGAACTTTCACACCAAAAGAAGACCAAACATACACACATGACTCCTTAGGTTCTACCAATGGAAGGTTCACAGAGGAAATTGGAAAGTGGAAAGATGGCACTACTTTTTTTTCTTTTTTTTGATATTTTATTTTATTATTTTTTATTAATTTTTATTGGAGTATAGTTGCTTTACAGCGTTGTGTTAGTTTCTGCTGCACAGCAAAGTGAATCAGCTATACATATACATATATCTCCTATTTTTTGGATTTCCTTCCCATTTAGGTCACCAGAGAGCACTAAGTAGAGTGCCCTGTGCTATACAGTAGGTTCTTATTAGTTATCTATTTTATGCAGAGTAGTGCATATATGTCAATCCCGATGGCACTACTTCTAAGGAAGACAATACCTTCCAGTATCATTTCATCAGGCAGCTTAGAGCAGTCTTATCTTTTATTGTACCCCTTTGTTAATCAGAGTGCAGCATTGCTCATGCCTTTTCTCCCAGAGTCTGACACAGCCTCACAACAAGCATCTGCTGGGTCAAATCTGCTTCTCCAATGTCTGAGCATTAGCTGTGCACTTTTCCCTAGAGGGCTAAGCACCATCCCTGCAGGACACACTGAGTTCCAGGTTCTGGTCATGTGGCTTCTTTTGTGTTCTTGTGGTGGTAGATGTTTCATGCAGTACTCTACATGAATTCAGCATCCCTTTTGCTCTTTCAGCAAAAGCTTCCTAACGCTTCTATAACCAATTCTATACATGAAATCTCCTATTTTTTTTTTATTTATTTATTTTTATTTTGTAGTACGCGGGCCTCTCACTGTTGTGGCCTCTCCCATTGTGGAGCACAGGCTCCGGACGCGCAGGCTCAGCGGCCATGGCTCACGGGCCCAGCCGCTCCGCGACATGTGGGATCTTCCGGACCGGGGCACGAACCCGTGTCCCCTGCATCAACAGGCGGATTCTCAACCACTGCGCCACCAGGGAAGCCCGAAATCTCCTATTTTTGAGATACCTAGTGGGCTTTGCTTTCCTAACTGGACGTTAAATACTATAGTATGTGGTACAAAGAGTATTCCAGGGCTAATATTGATTTGCTTATGCCTTTGACCTTGAAACAAAGGTCAGTTTTGGCTGAGTTCTTTGCCAATGGAAAATAGGATTCTGGTAATCTCTTATATGCAGTGTCATCGCAGAAATTAAATTATCACCACAGCTAGTTTGGGATATCTATTAGAATCAAGTCTTTGGAAAAGCAAGTAGTCCCTGAACTCAAATATTATGGTAGGAATTCTGATGGTAACGACCGGGAGTTTGGATGGCTGTCTCTAACTATACTAGAGAGTTTTAAAAAAGAAAATGAGAAACTGAGGGGTTTAAACTCTTTTAATGTCATGTCAGAGAACCAGAATTCTATGACAGCCTTAAATTAATCTCTAAATTTTGTAGCCACAGTAAATAGTTAAAAGTCAGACCTATATTTTAATGTACATTTTGAAAAAATTAAATGTTAAGTCTCTTTTATGCATATTGGGGCATTGATTAGGAATAATGGAAAACTGAGACCCAGAATAGTAATATGTACTTGTACTAGAATAAAACTGATACTCTTGAATTGCTAAGGCTTCCTGACCCTCCCGTTCCCACAGAAGCATCCCAGCCCTTTCTCACCTGAATGTAGATACCAATCTTCCTTTGTTTGAAGATCCTTATAATAACTGAATCTAAAGTAGTTGTCCTGCAAGGGTAAGACATTTTCGCTAAGACATATCCCCATTATCTTTCACTGCCTTTAGATGCATAACTAGCTTTGGATCCCAGAATGTTCCAGAAAAGACAAGTGCAAAGTCTAATTTGGAAGGAAATACACTTCAGAAGGATTGTAGAACTTTGTAATTTTTTATATGCAGAATCCTGAAGAATACATGTGGGAATGTTAGGTCAAGTAGGAATGAACATACATTTGATTCATCCAATTTATAGATTTAAGGACACATGAACAGAAATTTTGGATTAAATGTATTAGTTTGAGCAGTTTGCTTGAACGTTTGACTGAAGCCCAGAGTCAAAGGGGTCTAATATTAATATAAAAATGTTAATATGCTAAAACTTCCTTGGCATAATATAAAGGAAATAATCCAAAATCTTTAAAAAATGTGAATGTAGAAATGGATTTTATCATATGCATTCTGCATATTCCCTCTGTACTATATTCTCTGAGGGAAAACAGAAACTTTTCTTTCAGTAGAACAGTAGGAAATGAGAGGGCATCAGCATCCTTAAAAAGCTTTGAGGTGGTTGTTCTCTGTAGGCTGAGGATAATGGTGAGAGTTGCTACCATTGAGATAATCTAACTTCAACCAGAATGATGGGATGCCAACTGATACAATATACAAAACATCTAGTAGAACACCTGTCATAAAGCAAATGATATATAAATGTTAATTAACATTAATCTTATTCTTTGTCCCCTGATTGAAGACTATCACTTTATATTATGCTTGCATGAATGCTATTGTGGTCCAGTAGTATTGCCAATAATAAAGATATCCCAGTGGATATGTAATGTACTTTATAATAAAGTTAAATTATGCATTTATATATTCTTAGGATTCCCAGTTGAAAAATGAGAAATATTTTTGCCCATCTTAGGTAAAAGAACTGACTATTCAACTAGAAGTTTTCTTTTCTATTTTTGTCAAAGTAATGGATATTTAATAAACAATTGGCAATCACAAAATGCACAAAAATAAAATATCAAAACCAAACACACAAAAACAAAATAGAACAACAATACTTCAGCCTATCCTTGACATTTGTCGTATTCTCATAATCCAATGTTAAGATGCTGTTAACTCTACCTGAAAAATATATTCAAAATATTGGGTTGGCCAAAAAGTTCATTTGGGTTTTCCATAAGATGTTACTGCAAAACCCAAACGAACTTTTTGGCCAACCCAATACATCCAGAATCCAACCACTTCTCATCACCTCCACTCTACTTTGGTTCAAGAGTCTCTCTCTCTCCCCCTCTCTTTCCTAAATGATTGCAATAAGTGTCTAACTGCTGTCCTTGCTTTGCTTCTTCCCTTGTCTCTGAATGTTTATTTCCAATAGCAATGACCCTTTAAAAACATGTTAGATCATTACCTGCTCCTGCTCAAAATCTTCCAGTGGCTCCCTTTTCCTCTAGCTTGGGATAAAAGCAGAAGTCCTTAAAATGGTCTACAAGGCCCTATGTCATTAGCTTTGTTGCCTCTGCGAGTTCTTACTACATTCCTCAACTTTGTCACTTCACTATGACTCACTGGCCACCTTGCAATTCCTCATCAACACCTAAGAGCTTTTGAATTGACTGTTTTCTCTGTCTGAAAGTCTCCTTTATTATAATAAAGATCCCACTTTATTTCCCACCCCCACCCCCCACAGTACATACTTAGGTTTCTCAGAGCAAAATTTCCACTGAACAAAGTTAAATAGGTAAGAAAGACTTTTATTCAAGGTATTGCAATAGGGGAGAGAGACCAAAACACAGTCGGAATTCAATTCTGCTGAAGCATAAGGATGGAGAGTTTTTAAGGACTGGGCTGGAAAGGATGTGTTTGCTCATTGACTTTACTCCAAGGAAAGGTAAATTTTCTTGTATCTTCATAACAGGAGGTAGTTTTACAACTTAGGCTCCTACTCTCTCTGACACAGGGAGATAGGGGAATTATCTACCCTTCAAAGTGTTGGCTCCCAGGTCCTTTGAAATCCCTGGTTGTAAAACTGGCAAGGGGCTTTTAAAAGATTAAAAAAAAAAAAAAAAAAAAAAAAAAAAAAAAAAAAAAGATTTACATCTCAAAAAGGAAGAGAAAGAATTTACAAGTTTTCTAAGTAAATGTTCTAAGAAAAGGGAGGAGAGAGACCTCATTAGGTCATCTGGATTCTGTAAGGGCCTGAATGACAAAATCAGGGATCTAGAGGCAGAAAGAAGCCTGTCTAAAGCTTAGTTAAGCTAAGGGAAACATTAGGGCTGTCTTGGTCAGGTTGATATTACCTATTTTTTCACCTAGAATGTACATTCTATAAAGGCAGGAGTTTGTTTTGTACACCTCTGTTAAAAAAAAAAAGAATCCCGGAGAAATGATTTCCGCTGGATGGAACTAAGGTAATGATATAATCTGTTCATTTTAATATGGTAAAACACTTAAAGCAAAGAAAGAATTTGGCCATAAAAAGATATTAAGTTGGAAGACTAATGGGAACTTTCCTGGTGGTCCAGTGTTTAAGACTCCACACTTCCATTGCAGGGGGCATGGGTTTGATACCAACCCCCCAAGCAAAAAAAAAAGAAAGACTAATGGATAAAATTAGGTTAATTTATACTGGTTGAAGACTAGACATGTGTAAAGACTAGTAAACACTAGTTGGCATATTTTTCTTAAAATTCTTTTCAATCTGTTTGTTCATCTGTTTCCTTGACTTTCATTTATTTCCCATCATACTGGCATCTCAAAATGAGTTTAAAAGATGTGTAATTTTTTTTTTTTTTTGCTTATTCCTTACACTTTTTCTCTTTACAGTGACTGATCATCTGAGCACAGTGATATAGTGATATAAATGCTTTTACGTATGCTAGAAGATTTTATTAGTGCAACTGATATAAACAAATCTAAATATTGCAGTCTTACCCTAGAGCTGGGCCCTCTTTATGAGCTGTGAAGAATAATGCAGTGATAAGAGAAAGGGAGCAGTTATCGTGAAGTTGATATATAAACTCTGACTTAAACTTGTCTTTAGAAAAGGCCAGCTGTAAATATTAGAGAAATTACATATTCCCTCAAAAGATTCTTTTATTAGCAAGTGAAAAAAATATATCTAAATCAAATAAGCTACATTCAATTCAAAGGAAACTCAATTATTATCAGGAAATAAGGTATCATGTGGCCCAACTATTTTAGATTTTCTTTTGCAATCTTGGTATTTAGATTTGCTTAGATTTTCTTTTGCTATGTTGGTATCATAATATGTAGATATTAACAAGTAGGATGAAAATACTCAGTAATTTATTAAAGTATGTATGTTCCAATTGTTTTATTGATGAGTTACAAGGGTTTATTGCAAATATATATATTTTGACAAGCTCCAACTGTCCTATGATAATTTGAGCATGGAATATGTGGAAAGCATTCATATTAACAATACTGTACATTTAATATATTTTAGAGATTAAGTACTGGTAGGAAAACATCACATGCACTATACTTTTGAAACAAATGATACTATTAAACCTGAACAATCTTCTTGGTGAAAGTTCTTGGTATTTTATAAGAAAGAAAAATGAGACTCCCAAAAGTCAAATAGTTTGCTCAAGGTCACATAACTAGCTAAATGGGAAAAAGGACTAGAATAAAGGTTTTCCAATATGGTGCTGAGGTAGTTGTTGCAGAGAGCTCTTAGTAAGTGCTGGAGTACATACTCATATGACTCAAGAAAGCTTATGCAAGTACTGACTTTTCATTTTGTGTCCCTTATCACTTTTAAAACTTCTCTTCTGGTCCTCAAAGGAAGAGCATACTTTGTTGGGAGAAATTCATATTACCACTGTCTTCTAATATTATCTTCATGAAACAAAGCCATCCCCATTATTCAAATCCTCAGATGCTTATATTCAGAGTAGGCACATTCCAGTTATACCTGCAAATGGTTGAACTTACAGATTCTTTTTTAATTGGATTTCTTAATTGATGAGCTATAAAAACTCAAAAGAGCTTTTAAATGAGAACTACACTTATTTCTGCCTAAGAAAAGAAGGATTACAACATAATCTGACATGCTATGAAATGTTCATCAGTAAAGCAGCCTCTTTGCTACTAAAAACAAAAAGAACTAAGTCTTGAATTCCATAGTTTAGCTACAAAAATGAATTTCAAATACATTTTGAAATGTTTAATTTTAACCATTTCTTCATTCTCTGAAACCGTTTAGAGAAAACCCTTTGTGAGTTTTGAAGAAAAGACTATTAAAATCACAAAATTGATCTGAAGTTCAGCAGCAAAAAAGACCTTTGCCTGATGCTTTCTGATTGTGTAAACTACTTGAACCCACCACATTTTAAAAGGACAGACATATGGAATACTTGAGAAATCTGTATATTTTTTCTATAAAAATTATTTTAGGAGTGATTTTTATTCTTTGTATTTTGAGAAACAAAGTGATACCTAATAGGTGATAAGAAGACATATGGAGACAAATTAAATAAAATCACTGGAATTGAATGAACTTTTTATTAGATGTATAAATCTTCTGTTCTTTTATTAAGTCCTGCAAAAATTTATTAAATTTTGCTTGATTTGATAAATACTGCTGAATTGTAATAAAAAAGATGGATGGATTTTAATCCAGTTTTCATAATGATCCAATGGGTTGATTGTAGCATTTTGATGTAGGGAATGTGAAGATATTATAAAAGAAGATTTATTTTTAAATTACAATTTTTGAAAGTTATAAAAGTTTCTTCAGTACATTCAATTGTCATTAGCCACTGGGTTTTCTCCCTGAAGTCTTTCTATCAATGATCAATTTTTAATTCAGATGAAATATAAGGGACACGTTTTTTAAAAAATTCATCAAAAAACTTTCAAAAATTAAATCACTTGGAAACATTGCATTCTTGATGTACATACAATCATAAATAAATATTGCTGTGTTTACCATAATTATATTTTTGAGGCTGTTCTTCATTATACTACATGATATTCTTTTTGTTTGATCTCAGAGAAAAACATTTTCTCCATTTTCAAGCCAAAATTAATTGTGCTTTTTTCATACGGCTCTTATTTTTTTTTTTACCCTTATCCCAATTTCCTTAGCTACTCATTCTTATTTAGTATTAATTTATATTTTGAGAATTTGCATAAGCCACTTTATTTGCTAAATAATTTAGATTATAAATAAATTATTAAAAATCAACTGTTTCCTTCATGATAATAACTTTAAAAATAAAGCACCACAATATAAAACTCACATGTCGTATTAGCTATAGCTTTATACTGAATCTATGAAAAAATAATTGTTTCACTTATAGGTAATATTTTATTATAGACATTATATAAATTTATCATTATATAGATCATAAGGTAGGTCTCTTCTTGAACACACACAAATGAGTTAATTTAGTGGTTGGGTAGTAAAAATAAAACTCAAAAATTTATAATGCAGTCCCACAGACTGGACCTGAAAACTGCATAATGTTGAAGCTTTAAATACTGGAGAAACAAGTATGGCAAAGGAGGCTTGATCCTGCAATAAGAAAAAAATTCCCGCCCTGGCACCACCCACTTCTGCCCACCATGGATAATTTGTGTGTGTAGTTAGATAAGCAAATTATTTCAAGATAATTACCATTTATTCTTTTCCCTGACTAGCCAAATCAGAGTTACATTATATACAGTTTTAATCCTAATTCAGATAAGTTAATTTTATTTATTATTTCTTTTACTTGGGGGTACTTATTTACCCCAGGTGACTTATGATGAATTTAAATAATATGCCAGCTACTGGATGATATTGACGTAGGGGCCCTGGAGCACAGCTGGTAAGAGTAAGGTTTCTGGCATCAGACTGCCTGGTTGGTAGCCTGGCTCCCCAATTTACTAGTTGTTTTCTTAGGACAATCTCCTTACCCTCAACAGTACTCACTTTACAGGAATGTGTGTGTATTTAATGAGTTAACATATATAAAACGGTGTCTTTAATATAGTAAGTAGACAATAAATGTTTGCCATTATGTGCTAATGATAATGGTGATCAAGAACATCTTAATTATTCTATATTACACTGGGCTCTGGGACCTTTTATTCACTAGATTTCTGGCAAAGATTCACTATTTCCTAAGTTCTATCCTTTTCTCTCTCTTGATTTACTCTTATTATATGCTGCATATCTTCCAGTAACCTACTCAGATGTATGTGTGGTAAATCTTTTTGAGAGTTGATATCTCTAAAATGAGATTAATCTGTTCTCTCACTTGAGTGGTTGTTTGCTGGTTGTAAATCCCTCTATCTGTGTGTTTTTCTGATGTATTTGAATCCCTGTATCAGGGTCCATGAGATTGTTCACTCGATTGTTCACTCCGGTTCCTATATATCTCCCTTGTTCCCAACTTTTCTGGTGAGAATAAAGTTGGCCCATGCCCCACATGTCACTGTTCAGAACCTAGGTCAGAGAAAGAAAAACATGGAAGTATATTCAATAACCCGATCTCCCAGCTCCTACACCACAACTAACACATGGCATAGAAACAGGATTTAAATGAAGTGGCTTATGCCTTTGCTACAGTCTGTATACATCCCAGACTTCGTACCTGGGACTGATGAATGTTTAAAATTCTCTTCCTCAATTTCTTGCAATACTGAAATGTACCTAGAAAGGGAAGCTGTGTCTTGACTCATAGTCTACCATTCTGGGGGGATCAAATTAGGTTATTTCTGCAGAATTTACAGACTGAAGATTACACTTGTTCTAAGTATAACATAGATGAAGTAAACCTCTCTATTCCTGTTTAGGATACCCCTTTATATATAAATACTTCTCATTTTTAAAGAGAATCTGGGCTCTTCTAGATGTGGATCTAATGAAATGCTGATATAAGTTAGGGGTCATTTATTTGAAAAGTGCCTCAGTCTCCTGCTCAGGGAGGGAATATTTCCATTGCTATTGTGTATTCCATGTATTAGCTCATTTCCATGACATTTTTCTCAGTATGGGCAGACTCCAGGGATGGTGGGGCTATTTTTTTTTTTTTTAAAGAAGGATATTAATTTATTTATTTTTGTTGTGTTGGGTCTTCGTTTCTGTGCAAGGGCTTCCTCTAGTTGTGGCAAGCGGGAGCCACTCTTCATCGCGGTGCGCGGGCCTCTCACTATTGCGGCCTCTCTTGTTGCGGAGCACAGGATCCAGACACGCAGGCTCAGTAGTTGTGGCTCACGGGCCTAGTTGCTCCGTGGCATGTGGGATCCTCCCAGACCAGGGCTTGAACCTGTGTCCTCTGCATTAGCAGGCAGATCCTCAACCACTGCGCCACCAGGGAAGCCCCGGTGGGGCTATATTTTAAAGTAATGTAAGAAGAAGGAGCAGTTCCTTAGTCTTTCAAAAATGTCTTTGACATTTGTTGATCATCTACTACAGCAAAGTCTGCAAGGCAACCCACAGAAATATTTGAAGAATATCTGTATGTTGGTTAAAAAGTTTCAGCAGTTCTGGAACTTTCAAGACTACTTTTGTTCAAATTCCTTAGAAAAGAAAAGAGTAATGATCAGTAAAATTTAACGTAGTTCAGAATATGTGCAATAGTACCACTAGGAGAAAATGTTGTAATGATAATCTTGGGAAACGTTGGTTTTTGTTGTTGTTGTTTTATTTTTAATGAGATATAATTAACATGTAACACTGTGTAAGTTTAAGGTGTACAACATGTTGATTTGATACATTTATATATTGCAGTATGATTATCACTATAGCTTTAGCTAACACCTCTATTGCATCACTTAATTATCATTTCTTTTTTGTGGTGAGAACATTTAAGGTCTAATCTCTTGGCAACTCTGAAGTAAGACAGTATTAGTGATTATAATCATTATGCTGTGAATTAAATATCTAGAACTTTTTCATCTTCCAGTTGCAAGTTTGTGCCCTTTAACAACGCCCCAATTCCCCCACTCCCCTGGTCTGGTAACCACCATTCTACTCTTTGTTTTTACGAGTTCAGCTTTTTTAGATTTCACATATAAGTAAGTGATATCATACAACATTTGTCTTTCTCTCTGTGGTTTATCTCACTAACCCTAATGACCTCAAGGCCCACCTATGTTGTTGCAAGTGGCAGGATTTCCTTCTTTCTTATGGCAGAATACATTCCATTGTATAAATATGCCACATCATTTTTATCTATTCATCCCTAGACAGACACTTAGGTTGTTTCCATATCTTGGATATTGTGAATAATGCTGCAGGAAACACGAGAAAGCACATAACTTTTCAATATCCTGTTTCATTTTCTTTGGATATATACCCAGAAGTGGGATTGCTGGATTGTATGGCAATTGTTTTTTTTTTTTTTTTTTTTTTTTGTGGTACACGGGCCTCTCACTGTTGTGGCCTCTCCCACTGAGGAGCACAGGCTTACAGGCCTAGCCGCTCTGCGGCATGTGGGATCTTCCTAGACCGGGGCATGAACCCGTGTCCCCTGCATCGGCAGGCGGACTTTCAACCACTGTGCCACAAGGGAAACCCTGGCAATTGTTTTTTAATTTTTTAAGGAACCTCCACATTATTTTCATAGTGGGTAAACCAACTTACATTGCTACCAGCGGTGTACAAGAGTACCCTTACCATGCATATATTAAGAAAATAGAAAGATCTTAAATAAACAACCTAAGCTTATACCACAAAGAACTAGAAAAAGAAGTACAAACTAAGCCCAAAGTTAGCAGAAGAAAGGAAATAACGAAGATTAGAGCAGAAATAAGTTCAAGAACATATTAAAAGTTTCATACACTATGACCAAGTGGGATTTATCTGTGGGATGCAAGGATGGTTCAGTATACACAAATCAATAAGTGTGATACACCACATTAATAGAATGAATAAATAGAATTAATAGAATAAATAAATCACAAAAATATTATAATCATCTCAATAGATGCAGAAAGAACATTTGATAAAATACAAATCAGTTCATACTAAAAATTCTCAACAAACTGAATATAGAGGGAACATTCCTCAACATAATGAATGCTGTATATCATAAGCCCACAGCTAACATTATACTCAACAGTGAAAAGCTGAAAGCATTTTCTCTAACATCAGGAACAAGACAAGAGTGCTCACTCTCACAACTCTTAATTAACATAATACTGGAAGACATAACTAAAGCAATTAGACAAGACAAAGAAATAAAATGCATCCAAGTCAGAAAAGAAGAAATAAAATCGTCATTATTTGCAGATGATATGATGTTATGTATAGAAAATCTGAAAGACTCAACCAGGAAACTGTTGGAACTAATCAATGAATTCAATGAAGTTGCAGGATATGAAATCAACATACAGAAATCAGTTGTGTTTCTATACACTAATAATGAAATATCTGAAAAAGAAATAAAGAAAATGATCCTATATACAATAGCATCAAAAATAATAAATTAATTAGTCATAAATTTAACCAAAGAAATGAAAAATCTGTACAATAAAAACTACCAAACTCTGATGAAAGAAATTGAAGAAGACACAAGCAAATGTAAAGATACCTTATGTTCATGGATGAGAAGAACTGATATTGTTAAAATGTCCATACTACCCAAAACCATCTATAGATTCAATTCAATTTTATAGATCACTATAAAAATTTCAATGGCATTTTCAAAGAAATAAAAAAGTGATAACCCTAAAATGTGTATGGAGATATGTTTTGAGAGTCCTTTGACAGAGGAGCTTAAGTCAAAACTAGAAATTAATGAGGAGTCATTAAAAACTTTTGAATATAAGGGTTGTGAGGTGAAAATAAGATTAATTAATACAATTAAACATAATAATGAAGACAATGTGGAATAGATCTCATACCCTATGTCATATATTGAATAAATAAGTGTTTTTATGTTTAATCAAAAAAATTTATAGCAGGTAAATGAAGATACATATATTTTTATTAAATCATAAGAAGGATCGTTATACATTATAATATTCTAGTACAAAAGACATACAATAAAACATAATGGAAATAAATGTTAAAAGGAAAGCAAGGGGCTTCCCTGGTGGCGCAGTGGTTGAGAGTCTGCCTGCCGATGCAGGGATCACGGGTTCGTGCCCCGTTCTGGGAAGATCCCACATGCCACGGAGCGGCTGGGCCTGTGAGCCGCGGCCGCTGAGCCTGCGCGTCCGGAGCCTGTGCTCCGTGACGGAAGAGGCCACAGCAGGGAGAGGCCCGCATAGAGCAAAAAAAAAAAAAAAAAAAAAAATATGTTACAAACATAACAGAGAATTGCCATTATCCAAATGTAAAAAATGTATCCAAATATGTTAGTGTAATCGTGAAATTATATTTAAAAATCAGAAAAAGAAATGTTCAGTTGGAATGTACTGGTTATTGTTAGATATTTACATACCTGATTATACAAATATTTTGTAAGCTTCCTGACTCAGAATTTATATCATATTGGTATTTTCATCCTCAAACAATTAACAGAATGTTGTGTCACACTATGTGCACAAAATAACTAGTTGAATTGAGTAAATAAAATGATAAGTTCAAAGTATAAAGTAAACTGCTATCCTCATTAGCAATCATAAATAAATAAATAAATAGATAAATAAATCTCTGTATAAAATTAGGTAATTTTTTTTCAAACAATAGAAAGCTACTGACAAATTTAAGTAAATAAAGGATTGTTACTTGTATATTCAAAGAAATACTTGTATAGTCAAAGGAAAAGCTACTGACACAGGCTCAGGAAAGACAGAGTGTAATGCTGCTCTGGGGATCTGGATGTCCAAATTAAACACAATCTTACCAGAGTGTGCATTCATCAGGATGAATCAATTGCTGTCACTTTTAGTCTTTAAGTCAATGTTTAATGTTTAGGGAAAACCACGTGTACTTAGAGTAGGTGATTGATTCTGCAAAACATCTGACTATTACCAGAACAATGAGTACACTGGACAGCTCAAAGCAATACAGGTCAAGTACAGATACCATTACTCACCAATTAAAATAATAAAAGTAAATTATATATAATTCAGTGTTGTGAGAGAATGGATACACTTATATGTTGATAGTAAATTGCCTCAGTATTTTAGAAGAGCAAATTTGTTATTTGTAGTGTGAACTATACAGTCACTCATGTATTTCACCAGTAAAGTGTTACTTGGGAAGTGTACTCCAAGGAATTTATCCCCCACTTTCCTACTCTGTCCCTTGTTTTATTGAAACATTCTTAGAAGTGATATTTATCACTGTAAATTTTTAAAAAGTACTCAAATGGCCAATAATAGGACATGGCTAAGCAAACGATTTATATTCTACATAAAATGAGATGATACCCATGTGAACAATGAAAGCCCTTCAAAAGAAGTGACTATACATTTGTTATTTTTTTATATGCAATTAATGTTTTTCAATTATATGGGTAATACAAGGTAGGCTCACTTCTAGCATGGCCTAGTAAGCTTCTAACAGATCAATCCTTCCTTAGATAACAGCTATAAACACTGGATAAATTTTAAAAAGCAACTACTTGAAGACATTAGAAAGTAAAACCCCAAAAAAGTAGATACTGAGAATTTACTCTTGGATAAAGTGTATGAAAGAAATTGAGTACCCTATTTTTATAACTTTTATTCTGAGGTTAGTTCTTAGTCTATACCATATGTATTATCTAAAACTCCAATGAAAAAACCTGTGGTCTTATTGGCTTAAATAACCAGAGGACAGGATTTGAAAAAAACATAACTACTGAGTGTAAGGGAGAAAACAGAAGGCGATAGCCAGAGAGGAGCACCAAATTCTGTGTATAAACTACCTCAATATCTGGCTAACCATATTTATCAGCTTCCAAGTCCTTCTTATACAAATCACCACACGATGAGCGGTTTAAAACAGCACAAACATTGTCTTACAGTCACAGATGTTACAGGTTTGAAAAGTGTCTGTCTCACTGGGCTAAAATCAAGGTGTTGGCAAGGTTCTGGAGGAGAATCTACTTTCTTGCCTGTTCTACCTCCTAGAGGCTGTGCACATTCCTTGGCTTTTGGCCCTCTTTCTCCATCTTCACAGTCAGCAATACCACAACTCTCTGACCATTTTTCGATAGTCATATCTCTCTCTGACTCTGATCTCAGCTGGGAAAGATTCTCTGCTTTAAGGCTGCATGTGACTAGACTGGGCACACCTGGATACCCCAGAATGATTCCCATCCCAAGATCCTTAATTAATTCACCTCTTGAACATCTCTTTTTTAATGTAAGTTATCATATCCACAGGTTCCAAGGATTTAAACATGGGTATTTTGGGAGGCCAGTATTCTGCCTACCATACCAAGCACCTAGCTAAGGCTAAAAGAAATACCCTGGAATTTGAGCTTCTGCCTATCCCAGGGGAGATTGAGTTTTATAGCCTGAATTCAGCCAAGTTAGCTGCCTGCTTACAAGAGAAAACACATACACACAATACTCACTAAGTTTCAAGATAATATCCAATATTACTTGAATTACAAAGGAACTAGAAAACATGATCTATTCTGAAGAGAAACAATCAATGGAGCAAAATGTTGGGACTAACAGATAAGGATTTTAAAGCAGTTCTTATAACAAGGAAAGATATGCTCAAAAAGAATGACAACATATGAAATAGCAGAGATATAGAAATTATACAACAGAACCAAATACAAAATTCTAGAACTGAGACATAGAAATAATACGTGTTCCTTTTTTGGTATTCAAAATAGCAATTTGTACCCTCTTCACTCCCCTAGTCTCATGAAATGACAAAAACAATTTTTTTTAATTCTTTAAAAATTCTGTTCTGCTTCTGAAATCAGGACCAGGGCCTTCAGAAAGTTCTGTACAATTTCTGTAATACATGAAGCAGAAGGAGTCAAGTTGAAGGAAAAGACCACTAATGCTGAAATACCAAAGATGTCATGTCAGAAAAGGATTGACTCCCAGAGAAATACGTAAATAATTTCTCCTCAGTATATCCCAAGCTAAGGGCAGAAGTTGTTGGGAGTAGGGTTTTGGGTAGGGAGCTGTGTGGAAATTGGGAGAGCACAAACTGAAGAATATTGGGTGAGCTCAGCAAATGTACCTCATGGGCTACTCATCCTCAGATTTTGCTGATTCACTCAAAAGACAAAGCAAGGAATTAGATATTACAGGATTCTGATACTGTTAGTATCAGAGAAAATGAGAGGAGGTAGAACCTCTAACTAATTTCATATTGTTAAAACACCCACAAGTGAAGCCACTAACGTGACAACTTTTAGTAGAGCCCTATTTCCCCTGATAACTATATCTCTTGCTGAATGCAATCACTAAGAAACCAAAGCAGAGGCTACAAGTTGTAAGCAGGTAGGGGTGTAATCAGTAGAGAGAAAACTGAATGACATTAGGAAATTCCTCAGAACCCGGCCACCAGAGAGCCTGGCTGCAGCATTTTATTTCCAGTTACACTTCTTAAGGAAAAGACATTGAATGAATTGAGCTTTAATACTAAACAAGTCTCCCTGAAGATAGATGAGATAGTCTTGAGACCCACAAAGGAAAATCAATGAAATAGTGATTTATACAATTGCTGGGAGAGTCCAAAGAAGCTATCAGTAAGTCAATGTGACCTAGTTTTCCTTAGTCAGAGGTATGCATGATAATGCCCGGAGCAGATTTCTCAAAATATACTGGATCACAGGCCTCTCTGGGTTTTCTGATTCTTATTTAAGATATACCAGTTGTGTCCAGGCATGTGTATTTTTAGAAAAAAATATCTCAGGCCATGATTATGAAGCACAGTGCATTTTGAAAACTACTGATATAGATTATCGTTTGCAAATAGAAACAGATAATGAAAAATCAGCAGGCTCATGAAGAAAAATGGAGATTCAAAAGAGAAAAATTACACTTAGCTAGTATAGAGGTTGTGGTCCCCAGAGAAAGAGAGACAATACAGAATGCAGAAGATAATTTTAATAGTTTATGTATTCTTGTGTGGCTCAAGGTGTTACTAACTTAAATAATCCAGTATAGGCTATTGTGAAAAACTCTGGTACAATAGTTCAAAGCCAGAGCAATACAGAAAAACTGAAAGAGATAGGAAAAAGTTATAGGAAAAAATTGTCAATTCAGGAAAAAAATTAGAAGAGGAGAAAATATGAAGCAAGAAAGCAAGATAAATACAAAACATTGGAAATGATATATGAAATAATACCAAACAAATATGTAATTACAACAAATGTGCATAGGTTAAAATTATATTGTTTTAAAGTGATTCATATTGCATAAAGAGAGAAACATAAAGAAAAGATTTTTAGAAAGAGATAATCAAAGATATGAATTCATCCAACATAATTTGATGAGTGTTCAAACTTGCTTTTGTTTTTTATTTTTGCAAAATTCTATCAACAGTGGATAGATTAAATAGTAAATGAAGTAAATAATTACTAACAGAATACTACATAGCTTTTACTAAGGTCAGATTATAACTACATGTACAGGCATGGAAAGATATCCATGACATACTGTTGATTTTAATACTGATTATATAGCAGTAGGCATAGTATGATTGAATTTGAAGGTATAAAACCAAAATAATATTACTTCTGGTTGATGCAGAACATGTGGAAGAACTTTGGATGTTCTTTTACATACACATCTGATTGTT
>NW_006773600.1:240864-346279 GCF_000442215.2 Lipotes vexillifer | reverse complement strand
TTTGTCATTTTTTTTTTTTTTTTTTTTTTTTTGCGGTACGCGGGCCTCTCACCGCCGCAGCCTCCCCCGTCGTGGAGCACAGGCTCCGGACGCGCAGGCCCAGCGGCCATGGCCCACGGGCCCAGTGTCTCCGCGGCATGTGGGATCCTCCCGGACCGGGGCACGAACCCGCGCCCCCCGCACCGGCAGGCGGACTCCCAACCACTGCGCCACCAGGGGAGCCCAAGCATGTACCATTTTTAATAATCATTAAACACATGAATATTTTAATCATAAAAAGAAATAACTAGAATGAAAAAACCTCATAAATTATGAAGAATAAATGCAGAAAAGTTGAACAAAAGAAAAATGATTCATGATTCCTCTAAAAATATAAGCACTACTAACATTTCAATTGACCATGTTGTATTAATCTCTGTGTTACTAGACCTAACACAAAGTCTGATACATGGTAGGTATGTAACACATTGATTAAATGGAACTGAACTAAGCTGATACTGAAACAACTATATAAAATGTTATGTTAAATAAAAAAGTTCTACATAATGCAATCAGTAAAAATATTGTAAGCAGTATGTAGCTGGTATAAATATGTATTTTCTGTTAAGTCAATAGGGAATGAGAGAGAATCAGGAGTAATGGGAATATTTGGAATGTTGTACTATTCTAATAAAAAACATTATTTTCCATCTGCTGGTGGTAGTAGTAGTAAACAAGACAGCCAAGTTCCTGCCTTCTTGGATCCTGCAATCTAAAAGGGAGACATACAATAAACAGATAAAGAAAAAATGGAGGAGATAATTATATATTGACGTAAATTCCATAACAAATAACTGAGAAAGGCCATTATAGGACATATGCTGAGTCAGGAATTTAGAGGAATCAAGTGCAAAGGCTCAGAGGCTGTAAAAGTGGTGACATATTCAAGGAAAATTCACTAGTAATAAATAGAATGGATATCAATGTTTTAGAGGGGAGTAAAAGGAGCTAAAGTTAGAGAAATGGGCAGAGACCAGGTAATCCAGAAACTTGCAGCCACAACAAAATGTTTGGATTTTATTCAACGTGTAATTGGAGATCACTGAAGGATTAAGCAAGGAGTGACAGGGTTAGATTTACATTTAACTAAGGTCAGTCTGGCTGCCCTACGGGGTTTCAAATGTTGAGGGGTGGAGGAAAAAGTGGAAAATATGTGCAATAGTCCAAGAAAAGATGATGGATGTTCTTGATCATATGGAACCAGGAAGGTGGGAAATATTTGAATGAATTAGAGATGAATGTGAGAGGAGGTCATGGTTATCTGTTGGTTATAGAAAGTGAGGGAAGGGAGGAAACAAGCACCTAGGACCATTCACTGAAACATAAAGGCAGGGAAGAATAACATGTTCTGGTAAATGAAACCACAGTTTATTTTGGAAACATTGAATCTGTGATCCTAGTTAGACATTCGAGTGGGAATGTCATGTAGATTGTCTCGGTTTCATAGGCAACGTCTGTCCTGTGGATATAAATTTGGGAACCGTCACCATTTAAAGTCATAGGAATAGACACCTATTCCTATAAACACTATGCTAATGTTTAACACATTCCTTTTATTTCTTTATGATTAAGAAAGTCTCTTTAGGTAATAGGTGTGTACAAAAACATATTTTTGATGAATATGCCAGATTTGATCTGGCATATTTTATCATTTTTATCATTGGGCCTTACAGATCTTGCCTTATACATATTGGACTGACAATAAATGTTTGTTTTGTGAGAAAAAAATTAATTTTATTTTTGTAGAGATGACTTTTTTAAGCCTACTTACGACATTTTAAAAGTATATTATTGTAGAGGACCTTCAAGATGGCAGAGGAGTAAGACATGGAGATCACCTTCCTCCCCACAAATACATCACAAATACATCAACATGTGGAACAACTCCTACAGAACACCTACTGAACGCTGGTGGAAGACCTCAGACTTCCCAAAAGGCAAGAAACTCCCCACGTACCTGGGTAGGGCAAAAGAAAAAAGAAAAAACAGAGACAAAAGAATAGGGACAGGATTTGCACCTCTGGGAGGGAGCTGTGAAGGAGGAAAAGTTTCCACATACTAGGTCCTTTCACTGGCAGAGACTGGGGGTGGCAGGGGGGAAGCTTCGGAGCCATGGAGGACAGCACAGTATAGGGGTGCAAAGGGCAAAGCAGAGAGATTCCCTCACAGAGGATTGGTGCCGACCAGCACTCACAAGCCTGAGAGGCTTATCTGCTCACCCACTGGGGCAGGTGGGGGCTGGGAGCTGAGGATCTGGCTTCGGAGGTCAGATCATAGGGAGAGGACTGGGGTTGACTGCATGAACACAGCCTGAAGGGGGCTAGTGTGCCACAGCTAGCTGGGAGGGAGTCCGGGAAAAAGTCTGGACCTGCCTAAGAGGCAAGAGACCATTGTTTTGGTGTGTGCGAGGAGAGGGGATTCAGAGCACTGCCTAAATGAGCTCCAGAGACAGGCACAAGCCACGCCTATCAGAGCAGACACCAGAGATGGGCATGAAATGCTTAGGCTGCTGCTGCAGCCACCAAGAATCTTGTGTGCAATCTCAGGTCACTATCCACACATCCCCGCATGGGAGCCTGTGCAGCCCAACACTGCCAGGGTCCTGTGGTCCAGGGACAATTTCCCCAGGAAAATACACAGCATGCCTCAGGCAGTTGCCATGTCATGCGGACCTCTGTCACCGCAGGATTGCCCCACATCCTGTAACCCTCCCTCCACTCAGCATGAGTGAGCCTAATCAGCCACTCCTTTAACCCCCTCCTGTCTAGGCAAAGAACAGACACCAGAGGGTGATCTACATGCAGAGGTGGTGCCAAATCCAAAGCTGAACCCAAGGAGCCATGTGAACAAAGAAGAGAAAGGGAAATCTCTCCATGGAGCCTCAGGAACAGTGGAGTAAGCACCACAATCAATGATGTACCCTGCACCTGTGGAATACCTGAATAGACAATCATAACAAAATTGAGGTGGTAGACTATGTGAGCAACTGTAGACATGGGGTTTGCTGTATGTGACTGACTAACTTCTGATTTTTATGTTTATCTTAGTATAGTTTTTAGCACTTGCTAATATTGGTGGATTTCTGTATTGGTTTGGTTGCTCTCTTCCTTTTTTAAAATTACTTTTTAAATTATTTATTATTTTTTATTAATATATTTTTTATTTTAATAACTTTTAAATTTTATTTATTCTTTCTCTCTTTTTTTCTCCCTTTTCTTTTGAGCCGTGTGGCTGACAGGGTCTTGGTGCTCCAGCCGGTGTCAGGCCTGAGCCTCTGAGGTGGTAGAGTGAAGTTCAGGACATTGGTCCACTAGAGACCTCCTGGCCCCATGTTAATCAAATGGCGAAAGCTCTCCCAGATATCTCCGTCTCAACGCTAAGACCCAGCTCCACTCAATGACCAGCAAGCTCCACTCATTGACCAGCAAGCTCCACTCAGTGACCAGCAAGCTCCAGTGCTGGACACCCCATGCCAAAGGACTAGCAAGACAGGAACACAACCCCACCCATTAGCAGAGAGGCTGGCTAAAATCATAATAAGTTCACAGACACCTCAAAACACACCACCAGATGTGGTCCCACCCACCAGAAAGAAAAGATCCAGCCTCATCTACCAGAACAAAGGCATGAGTCCCCTCCACCAGGAAAACTACACAACACACTGAACAAAAACTCACTCACTGGGGGCAGACACCAAAAACAAAGGGAAGTAGGAAGCTGCAGCCTGCAAAAAGGAGACCCCAAACACAGTAAGTAAAGCAAAATGAGAAGACAGAAAAATACACAACAGAAGAAGGTGCAAAGTAAAAACCCATCAGATCAAACAAGTGAAGAGGAAATAGGCAGTCTACCTGAAAAAGATTTCAGAGTAATGATAGTAATGATGATACAAAATCCTGGAAATAGAATGGAGGAGATACAAGAAACGTGTAACAAGGACATAGAAGAACTAAAGAGCAAACAAACAATGATGAACAGCACAATAAATGAAATTAAAAATTCTCTAGAAGGAATCAATAGCAGAATAACAGAGGCAGAAGAATGGTTAATGGACCTGGAAGAAAAAATAGTGAAAATAACTACTGCAGAGCAAAATAAAAAATAAAGAATGAAAAGAATTGAGGACAGTCTCAGAGACCTCTGGGACAACATTAAAAGCATTAACATTCGAATTATAGGAGTCCCAGAAGAAGAAGAGAAAAAGAAAGGGTCTGAGAAAATATTTGAAGGATTATAGTTGAAAATTTCCCTAATGTGGGAAAGGAAATAGTTAATAAAGTCCAGGAAACACAGAGAGTCCCATACAGGATAAATCAAGGAGAAACACACCAAGACACATATTAATCAAACTATCAAAAATTAAATACAGGGCTTCCCTGGTGGCGCAGTGGTTGAGAGTCCACCTGCCAATGCAGCGGACACGGGTTCATGCCCTGGTCCGGGAAGATCCCACATGCCATGGAGCGGCTAGGCCCGTAAGCCATGGCTACTGAGCCTGCGCATCTGGAGCCTGTGCTCCGCAATGGGAGAGGCCACAACAGTGAGAGGCCCGTGTACAGCAAAAAAAAAAAAAAGATTAAATACAAAGAAAATATATTAAAAGCATCAAGGGAAAAGCAACAAATAACATACAAGGGGATCCCCATAAGGTTAACAGCTGAGCTTTCAGCAAAAACTCTGCAAGCCAGCAGGGAGTGGTGGGACATATTTAAAGTGATGAAAGGTAAAAGCCTACAACCAAGATTACTCTACCCAGCAAGGATCTCATTCAGATTTGATGGAGAAAATAAAAGCTTTACAGAGAAACAAAAATTAAGAGAATTCAGCACCACAAAACCAGCTTTACAACAAATGTTAAAGGAACTTCTCTAGGCAGGGAACACAAGAGAAGGAAAAGACCTACAAAAACACACCCAAAGCAATTAATAAAATGGTAATAGTAACATACATATCGATAATTACCTTAAATGTAAATGGACTAAATGCTCCAACCAAAAGACATAGACTGGCTGAATGGATACAAAAACAAGACCCATATATATGCTACCTACAAGAGACCCACTTCAGACCTGGGGACACATACACACTGAAAGTGAGAGGATTGAAGAAGATATTCCATGCAACTGAAAATCAAAAGAAAGCTGGAGCAGCAATCTCATATCAGAAAAAATAGACTTTAATATAAAGACTATTACAAGAGACAAAGAAGGACACTACATAATGATCAAGGGATCAATCCAAGAAGAAGATATAACAATTGTAAATATTTATGGATCAAACATAGGAGCACTTCAATACACAAGGCAAATGCTAACAGCCATAAAATGGGAAATTGACAGTAACACAATCATAGTAGGGGACTTTAATACCCCACTTTCACAAATGGACAGGTCATCCAAAATGAAAATAAATAAGGAAACACAAGCTTTAAATAATACATTAAATAAGATGGACTTAACTGATATTTATAGGACATTCCATCCAAAAACAACAGAATACACATTTTTCTCAAGTGCTCATGGAACATTCTCCAGGATAGATCATATCTTTGGTCACAGGTCAAGCCTTGGTAAATTTAAGAAAGTTGAAATTGTATCAAGTATCTTTTCTGACAACAATGCTATGAGACTAGATGTCAATTACAAGAAAAAAACTGTAAAATATACAAACACATGGAGGCTAAACACTACACTGTTAAATAACCAAGAGATCACTGAAGAAATCAAAGAGGAAATCAAAAACTACCTAGAAGCAAATGACAATGAAAACACGATGACCCAAATCCTATGGGATGCAGCAAAAGCAATTCTAAGAGGGAAGTTTAGAGTAATAAAATCCTTCCTCAAGAAACAAGAAACTACTCAAATAAACAACGTAACTTTACACCTAAAGCAATTAGAGAAAGAAGAACAAAAAAACCCCAAAGTTAACAGAAGGAAAGAAATCATAAAAATCAGATCAGAAATAAATGAAAAAGAAATGAAGGAAACAATAGAAAAGATCAATAAAACTAAAAGCTGGTTCTTTGAGAAGATAAACAAAATTGATAAACCACTGGCCAGACTCATGAAGAAAAAAGGGAGAGGACTCAAATCAATAGAAATAGAAATGAAAAAGAGAAGTAAAAACTGACACTGCACAAAATAAAGACCATGAGAGATTACTCTAAGCACCTATATGCCAATAAAATGGACAACCAAGAGGAAATGGACAATTTCATAAAAATGCACAACCTTCCAAGACTGAGCCAGGAAGCAATAGAAAATATAACCAGACCAATCAAAGCACTGATATTGAAAATGTGATTTAAAATCTTCCAACAAACAAAAGCCCAGGACCAGGTGGCTTCACAGGAGAATTCTATCAAACATTTAGAGAAGAGCTAACACCTATTCTTCCCAAACTCCTCCAAAATATAGCAGAGGGAGGAACACTCCCAAACTCATTCTACAAGGCCACCATTACCCAACACCAAAACCAGACAAAGGTGTCACAAAAAGAGAAAACTACAGACCAATATCACTGATGAACACACAGGCAAAAATGCTCAATAAAATACTAGCAAACAGAATCCAACAGCACATTAAAAGGATTATAAACCATGATCAAGTGGAATGCAAGGATTCTTCAATATATGCAAATCAATCAATGTGATACACCATATTAGCAAATTGAAAATAAAACTATATGATAATCTCAATAGATGCAGAAAAGGCTTTCACTAAAATTCAACACCCATTTATGATAAAAACCCTGCAGAAAGGAGGCATAGAGGGAACTTTCATCAACATAATAAAGGCCATATATGACAAACGCACAGCCAACATTGTTGTCAATGGTGTAAAACTGAAACCATTTCCACTAAGATCAGGAACAAGACAAGGTTGCCACCTCTCACCACTATTATTCAACATAGTTTTGGAAGTTTTAGCCACAGCAATCAGTAAAGAAAAAGAAATAAAAGGAATCCTAGTCGGAAAAGAAGTATAGCTGTCACTGTTTGCAGATAATATGATACTATACATAGAGAATCCTAAAGACTGTACCAGAAAACTACTAGACCTAATCTATGAATTTGGTAAAGTAGCAGGATACAAAATTCATGCACAGAAATCTCTTTATTCCTATATACTAATGATGAAAAATCTGAAAGAGAAATTAAGGAAACACTCCCATTTACCATTGCAATAAAAAGAATAAAATACCTAGGAATAAACCTACCTAAGGAGACAAAAGACCTGTATGCAGAAAATTATAAGACACTGATGAAAGAAATTAAAGATGACTCAAACAGATGGAGAGATACACCATGTTCTTGGATTGGAAGCATCAACATTGTGAACATGACTCTACTACCCAAAGCAATATACAGATTCAGTGCAATCTCTATCAAACTACCAATGGCATTTTTCACAAAACTAGAACAAAATATTTCACGATTTGTATGGAAACACAAAAGACCCCGAATAGCCAAAGCAATCTTGAGAAAGAAAAACGGAGCTGGAGGAATCAGGCTCCCTGACTTCAGAGTACACTACAAAGCTACAGTAATCAAGGCAGTATGGTACTGGCACAAAAGCAGAAATATAAATCAATGGAACAGGATAGAAAGCCTAGAGATAAACCCACACACATATGGTCACCTTATCTTTGATGAAGGAGGCAAGAATATACGATGGAGAAAAGACAGCCTCTTCAATAAGTGGTGCTGGGAAAACTGGATATCTATATGTAAAAGAATGAAATTAGAATACTACCTAACACCGAACACAAAAACTCAAAATGGATTAAAGACCTAAATGTAAGACTGGATACTATAAAACTCTTAGAGGAAAACATAGGCAGAACACTCTACTACGTAAATCACAGCAAGATGCTTTTTGACGCACCTCCTAGAGAAATGGAAATAAAAATAAACAAATGGGACCTAATGAAACTTAAAAGCTTTTGCACAGCAAAGAAACCATAAACAGGATGAAAAGACAACCCTCAGAATGGGAGAAAATATTTGCAAACAAAACAACTGACAAAGGATTAATCTCCAAAATTTACAAGTGGCTCATGCAGCTCAATATCAAAAAACAAACAACCCAATCCAAAAATGGGCAGAAGTTCTAGATAGACATTTCTCCAAAGAAAATATACAGATTTCCAACAAACACATGAAAAGCTGCTCAACATCACTAATCATTAGAGAAATGCAAATCAAAACTACAATGAGGTACCACCTCACACCAGTCAGAATGGGCTTCATCAGAAAATCTACAAACAACAAATGCTGGAGAGGGTGTGGAGAAAAGGGAATCCTGATGCACTGTTGGTGGGAATGTAAATTGATACAGCCACTATGGAGAACAGTATGGAGGTTCCTTAAAAAACTAAAAATAGAACTACCATATGACCCAGCAATCCTACTACTGGGCATATCCCTTGAGAAAACCATTATTCAAAAAGAGTCATGTACCACAATGTTCATTGCAGCTCTATTTACAGTAGCCAGGACATGGAAGCAACCTAAGTGTCCATCAACAGATGAATGGATAAAGAAGATGTGGCACCTATATACAATGGAATATTACTCAGCCATAAAAAGAACAGAGGGGCAGGACAAGAATCAAGATGCAGATGTAGAGAATGGACTTGAGGACATGGGGAGGGAAAGGGGAAGCTGGGATGAAGTGAGAGAGTGCCACTGACATATATACACTATCAAATGTAAAATAGATAGCTAGTGGGAAGCAGCCGCATAGCACAGTGAGATCAGCTCGGTGCTTTGTGACCACCTAGAGGGGTGGGATAGGGAGAGTGGGAGGGAGACACAAGAGGACGCAAGAGGGAGGGGATATTGGTATATAAGTATATGTATAGCTGATTTATTTTGTTATATAGCAGAAATTAACATAACATTTTAAAGCAATTATACTCCAATAAAGGTGTTAAAAGAAAAATGAAAGTATATTACTCTACCATTACACAATTAACAAAAATAACTTCCAACAAATTATTTTATTTTAGACACTTATCTGAATACTCAGATACTATTTATTTTACTTGAGTAAAATAAAATGTATTGGGGAACTTTTATCTTAACTTTAATCTTTAATCTATGTTTGAAAGACAGTCAGGTAATAACACTACAGTTATGACAGCTTCCTGCTTTACACTCAATAGAATCTATTCCTGAGAGCAAAGCCCTTGGGTGGGTTCGTCTGTAGTCTCCTTCATGGTTTTTTTTTTTTTGCAGTACGGGGGCCTCTCACTGTTGTGGCCTCTCCCGTTGCGGAGCACAGGCTCCGGACGTGCAGGCTCCGGACGCGCAGGATCAACAGCCATGGCTCACGGGCCCACTCCGTGGCATGGGGGATCTTCCCAGACCAGGGCACGAACCCGTGTCCCCTGCATTGGCAGGCGGACGCTCAACCACTGCGCCACCAAGGAAGCCCTCCTTCATGGTTTTGAAGGACACTGCCAACCTGGCTTTCCAATAGGCTGTTCAATTCTCTATTTGGCCAGCTCCCAGACAACAACGCAAGTCAGTCCCATATCTCCCTCGGACATCACTCACCAATCTGCCACCATATTTCAAGTGTTTTTTTTTACTGTTGTTCATCTGTTATTGTTATTGAAAATTATAGACATCAGATTAGTTTCTTGGTATAGTTCCACTACACTCTTGCAAGTCTATATATTAATCCTATTCCACAGAAAACAATGACATATTTAGGTATTTCAATTTTAACTATCTTCAGTAAAAGATTTATTTTTCTTTCATAACAAAAAAGTCAATGTCCAAGACAAAGTCAAAGCCCATTAAATCTCTAGTACATAGGCTTATCATTTGTTTAAGCAAGAATACCAACACTTCCCTGAGACATGTTTCCCTAATGTTTACAGAAGTACACCACGATTTATGAAGAAAACCAATTTCTTTCTTATGGATTGTTTCCATCCGCATACACATATCCTGCAATTTCTTCCATCTTAAAAAAATATCTATTTCAGTCTATTTTCTATTCAACTGCAGTTTCCAATTCAACTGCAATTCCAATTCCGTTGGAAAGAGTGGTCTGTATTCACTGTCTTAAACTTTTCTGCCCCTTCTCTTTCTTTTTTTTCCACTTTCACCAAGAACTTTATTGAACAATGTCTTCACCCTTTTGTTCCACTACCTTCTGCCATTTTCCAGGCAACTTCATAATTCCATCTTCCCAAAACTTTTTATCTTTTTGAGCAGAGAACTGTTCCATGTGCCTTTTACAGTCTTCCAGGGAAATTTTTCCCATTAAGAGAATTTTGTAAAGGCCGAAATAAGTGCAAAATCCGAAGGTGCAATGTCTGGTGAATACCGCGGATGTATCAGAACTTCCCAGCCAAGCTGTTAACAGCTTTTGCCTGGTCATCAAAGAAACATGCGGTCTTGCATTGTCCTGATGGAAGATCATGTGTTTTCTGTTGACTAATTCTGGAAGCTTTTCGTCAGGTGCTGCTTTCAGTTGGTCTAATTGGGAGCAGTACTTGTTGGAATTAATCGTTTGGTTTTCCAGAAGGAGCTCATAATAGAGAACTCCCTTCCTGCCCCTTTTCTCTTAAACTTATACCAGCCAGGCTTTCATCCTCACAACTCACAGAAAATGTTGTTTTGGATGTCTCAATGTCTTCCCCATTGTTAAATCCGGTGGGTATTTCCTGGTCTTCATCTGGCTTGACTTCAGCAGCCTTTGACACAGATGATCAATCTGCTCCCTGAAATATTTTCTTCACTGCTTATACAGAACACACACTTTCATGTGGGTTTTGTTTTACTTCAGTGACCACTTGTTCACAAACTCCTTTACTGATTCCTCCTTATCTCCCCAATCATTTCCTTTGTCATGTTTCAGGGCTCAGACTTTGAATCTCTTCTCTTTGGATCCCTAATGAATAGAGATAAAGTGGTTGATTGGCTCTAGTCCCATTGCTTTAAATGCCATCTGTACAGTGAAGACTCAAAAATTACACCTCTAACCCAGACCTCTCCTTTAAATTCCAAACTTATATAGCTATCTGCCTGCTGAGCATATCAATTAGGAGGTACAAAAGCTATCTTCAACTTAATACACCAAAACTCCAAATCTTGACATCCCCTCCTGTACTCTATTTCTCTTGAAGTTTTCCCCATCTAATTAAATCTTTTCTTCAGTTGCTCAGGCTTAAAACTTTCCTGTCTCCCTTCTCTTGTTTCCTACATCTAATCTATTAGCAAAACCTGTTAGCTATTGTAAGGACAAATAAAAACTAAAAAGAAAAGGCTTAATTTTCCCTATTGAAATTAGGAAAACAGACTGATCCCTGAACCCCACTCCTCTTAGAGCATTTACTTTAGAAGACCTGTAATTTTAAGTACTTTCTTTGAAATATATAGGCCTCCTTTTTTTTTTTTTTTTTTTTTTCCTTGCGTTATGCGGCCTCTCACTGTTGTGGCCTCTCCCATTTGCGGAGCACAGGCTCCGGACGCGCAGGCTCAGCGGCCATGGCTCACGGGCCCAGCCGCTCCGCGGCATGTGGGATCTTCCCGAAACGGGGCACGAACCCGCGTCTCCTGCATCGGCAGGCGGACTCTCAAGCACTGCGCCACCAGGGAAGCCCTAGGCCTCCTTTAATTAGGAGTACTTTGGCTTTATGGATTGATTTTTTTTAAGGAATTTAATGTGTTATAATTCATGACTATATTATTTCAATGTCTACACAGGAGTCAAAAAACACATCAGATATTTTGAATTTAATATAAAGAGAAATTAACCCTGTGAGGATGCTAACCAGAAATTGAAAAGGCAAATAAAACAAACACAACAAAACACTAAGGTATCATGGAAATAGTGACTGTATGAAGCAAACGTCACTCTAGGATCAAGAAAGATTAATGATGGCATTTGAATAAAAAAGGAATTCAAAAGGTCAAAATTACATGCAAAAAAGAGGTTAGAATAGGTAATAATTTTTAGATGATGGCTAGAAAAAAATATGTAGAACAGTGATATCACTAGTTTTGGCACTCCAAATGAAATTATGCTGGCCCACTACCTTGGTAACATTATTTTGATAGAGTCTCATGAGAAGCAACTAACAAGTATTTTAGGTGCCTTAGTGAAACACAAGCAAATTAGATGGTCACAGATAAAATAAAAAATCAGGGTCCTTCATCACAGTGAATTTTCTGGGGGTCCAATGGTAAAAGAGTGCTTGCTTCCCCACAATTTAAGAAACAGAGTATGCTTTCTAGATCTTGAATTTTTAGTTTTCTGATATGTGAAAAATGGCATCTTAGAATAGTTTCCATTTGAATTACTTTTATTATAATTGAATTTTAAGTATCCTCATATGTTTAAGGGCCATTTTTATAGCTTTTTGTTCTTCTCAGGATTTTAGTGTTTTTATTTTATTCTTAATCTTAAAAACACTATAGTGTTTCCAGTTTTTAAAATTTAAATTATGCTAATTATACTAAGGGAAGACAATCTGTTCTCACACATGGACAAGAAATCTAAAGGAGAAACATTCAATGTTCTTGACCTGTACGGTAGATATTTCAAAGGAAAAGAGAAACTCATGGAGAGAGAGGAACTCTTTGATCAACTGCTCTCTTCTACATGGAAATTCTTCTAAGAGTAAAACTGGGACTTTGTGGATGTTACTTAATGCAAGAGGTTTCTTCTACAGATTCCAAACATAGATATTGTATACAGCTGCAACTCTTTGTATGGCAAATTGATTTAGTGAGTTGTTTGCTGAAGGTATTTTTCTGGAGGATTTAGTTATTCTCTAGACAATATTAGCAACTTCAAAAATAATATATTATGTACTTCTCTCTGATGATTCACTGCCTCTGGAAAATTCTGTGATGAACTGACCTATTATTTACACAGAAACTGTTCTTCAAAATTTGTGATGCTTAAACTTTATAGTTGAATGCTGGCATGAAGTCATGAGATTTTGTGGTTTGGATACTCATAATCATATAAATACACCAGGAATCTCTATACTCAATATTGCAAGCATCCTTGGCTTCTAACTACATCTTAAGATCTTATTTTTCTTCTATTTCTCAGCAGAGCTATTTGAAGGCATAATCTGTAAACAGAGGTAAAAAGAAGTCAAGTTATATCTAAGCAACATTATGCCTCCTGTAAGTGTAGGGCCAGAACACTAATCCAGATACTTGATTACAAAATTCATGAGATATTACTACATAAAAGAGATACTTAAAGAAAAGGTAATGTGAGCAAAATTTTGGGGTAGCACGTTTTTTGATTCATCACTGACTTAGTTCAGGCTGCTAAAATAAATTACCATAGACTGAGTGGCTCATAAATAACAGAAATTTATTTCTCACAGTTCTGGAGACTGGAAGCCTGAGATCAGTCTACCAGCAGCTTTGACATCTGGGAGGAACCTTCTTCCATGTTGCAAACTGCTAATTTCTTGCTGTACTCTCACATGGTGGAAAGATTGAGAGAGTTCCCTAGGGTCTCTTTGATAAGGGAATTAATCTCCATAAGGGTTCTCCCTCATGACCTAATTACTTCCCAAAGAACTCCACCTCCTAATACCATCACATTGGGGGCTAGGATCTCAACACATGAATTTTAGGGAGACACATACATTCAGTGCATAATAATCATTCAAATGACAATCTTTCAAATCAACTCAACAATAATTTTAGCTATCTCTTGTGCATTGCTCTGTGCCATTTAGTTTGGTGAATAGGAATAAACGTGACAGAAATCCTTGATCTGAAGGATGCAAAAGAAGGGCTATAAAACAATTGCAATAAACTATAATGCAAGCATAATCTGTAATACACTAGTGACAAATTAATGGCCCTTCATAAGAAGGAGATATCACTAGTGGAAGAGGGAATTATGAAACCATGAAATGTACATTAGAGACAAAAATCTCAACAGAAAGAGATATGGGATAAAAATGATGAGCAGAGAATATCAGATATAAAAATATAAAAATGTATAGGAAATTGTGAGCACTTCAGTTGTTCTGGAGTCTCAGACACATGTGAGTAGAATGAGGTTCCAAAAGATAGGTTGGGGGGCAGAGTTATGGAAGACTTTGAATGTCAGACTAAAGACTGTTTCCTTAAATTGAGATGCAGCGGAGAAGTAAAGTTTAACAATACAAAGACAGATGATGGTGTGAAATACTCTTAGTAATAAAGTAACCTGGAGGCAACTTAGACTCTTACGATAATCTAAACAACTTAGACTATTACAATAATGGGCATATTTTCCCAGGATCATGGCATCAAGAATAAAAAAGGGAGGATATGTGTCTCATGAACAGTCCCACTGCAGAATCTATAGTACTTGGCTGCAAATAAGACATGTGGATAAGGGAAGGAAGAGACAAGTACCAAGGTTGAAATTGGTGAGAGAAACTATTATCACAATCTTGAGAAGGAAGTTAAAAATATGATCTGTTATAAGGGATTAGAAACAGTAAATGGTATTTGAACATGGTAAGTCAATATTGTTCTGTTTTTGTCAGTGTTAACCTTAATTCCATATAATTATGCTATTATGTATTTTCTAAATTAACTTGAATTATTCTTTAGAACACTTCCTGCATGATGATAATGCAAACAAATGTCCAAGAAATTATAAGTAGTATAAGAAAAATGGCAAGTAATGCAACACTGTAGAACAACTAGGTCTTGCCATTACTCCTGAGAGTATTTTTACATCATTACAAACTGATTTAAAAATCATCTTTGTAAAACAAATTTATTGAGATATGATTGACATAAAAATTGATAATAATCCACACATAAACAATCTGATAAATGTTGACATATGTATACCCTCATACAGTCAAGGTAATGAACATATCCCTCATCCCCCCACATTTCCTTGTGCCCCTTTGTAATTGTGGTTGAGGTTTCATATTTTTTAGTGTCTCAGAATATTGTCTATCTTGGTAAATATCCCAACTGCACATAGGAAGGTACACTATAGAAATGTATGTTCTGCTGTCTTAGGGCAGAGTCTTCTATAAATGTCAATTAGATCAAATTGGTATACTTAAATTATTTCCTGTCTATTCTGTCAATTATTGAAAAAGAAATGTCGAAATCTGCCTAAAATGTATAGATTTCACTATTTCTACTTTCAGATCTCTCAAATCTTGCTTGATGCATTTTGGGGTGCATCATTGTTTAGGATTGTTATATCTTCTTTAAGTGATCCCTTTATCATTATGAAATTGAATTCATTATTTCTCTTAGGGTTTTCTGTTCCTAAAACTACTTTGTTTGAAATTAATATAGCCACTCCAGTTTTATTTTGTTTAGTATTTGCACAGTATATCCTTTGCTGTCCTTTTACTTTTTTTATTGGAGGATAGTTGCTTTACACTGCTGTGTCAGTTTCTGCTGTACACCAAAGTGAATCATCCATATTTACACATATATCCCCTCTTTTTTGGATTTCCTTCTCTTTTAGGTCACCAGAGAGCATCGAGTAGATTTCCTTGTGCTGTACAGTAGGTTCTCATTAGTTATCTGTTTTATACATAGTAGTGTATATATTATTCTTTTACTTTTAATCTTTTTTTAAAAAATATTTTAAGTGCATTTCCCAAAGACTCATACAGGCGGATCTTGCTTTTTATTCAATCTCTCTGAAGGATTTCCTTTAACATTTCTTATAGTAGGAATCTGATGGTGATAGATTCTATCTACTTTTATATATCAAAATAAGTCTTTATATTGCATTTATTTTTGAAAGATATTTTCAGTGGCTGTCTTGGTCATCGCGTGCTGTCATAGTAAAATAGCATGGATTGGTGGCTTAACAACAGAAATTTATTTTCTCACAGTTCTGGAGACTGAAAGCCCAAAACCAAGGGGATAGCAGTGTTGGTTTCTGGTGAAGCCTCTCTCCTTGGGTTGTTATCTTTTGGCTATATCTTCATATGGCTGAGAGAGAGAGAGAGAGAGAGAGAGAAGGGAGGGAGAGAGAGGGGGAGATTCCTGGTGCTTCTTCTTATAAGGGTGCTAATCTCATCATGAGGACCCCACCCCCATGACCTCATTGAAACCTAATTATCTACCAAAGGCCCCCATCTCCAAATGTCATCACACTGGGGGTTAGGGCTTCAACACATTAACTTGTGGGGATAGGGGCACAACTCCATCTATAGTACTGGGTACAGAATTCTACCTTGACATTTTTTTTCCTTTCAGTACTTAAAAAAGATTGTGTGGGCTTCCCTGGTGGCGCAGTGGTTGAGAGTCCGCCTGCCGATGCAGTGGAGGCGGGTTCGTGCCCTGGTCTGGGAGGATCTCACGTGCCGCGGAGCGGCTGGGCCCGTGAGCCGTGGCCGCTGGACCTGCGCGTCCGGAGCCTGTGCTTCGCAACGGGAAAGGCCACAACAGTGAGAGGCCCTCATACCGCAAAAAAAAAAAAAAAAAACATTGTGTGTTCTTGCTTCCATATAGTGTAACAATAATTTTGCTGTTTCTTTATTATTGTTCCTGGATGTAACGTGCTGTTAATCCCTAGCTGCTTTTAAGATTTACTCTTTATCTCTGGTTTTGACTAGTGCTTTAATGTAGTTTTCTTCATGTTTATTGCAATTGGGGTTTGTTAAGCTTCTTGTATCTGTGGGTTTATATATATATATTTTTTTTTATCAAATTTGGGAAATTGCCAGCCATTATTTCTTCAAACATTTCTCTATACCCCTCTTCCTCCATCTCTTTCTTATCCTTAAAGGACTCCAAATATATGCATGTTAGGCCCCTTGAAGTTGTTCCACAGCTCACTGATGCTCTGTGTATCTTTTTAGATTTTCTTTTCTCTCTTTCTTCCATTTTAGATAGTTGCTATTGCTATAACTTCAAGTTCTTTGCAATATCTGATTTACTATCAATCACATCTAGTGTATTTTCTTTTATCTGAGACATTATAGTTTTCATTTATAGAAGTCTAATTTGGGTCTTTTTATATCTTCCATGCCTCTACTTAATTTTTTGAACATTTTGATAACAGAATAACTGATTTAATACCCTGGTTGCTAATTTTAACATATGTCTGTTCTGGGTCAGTTTTAGTTGATTGTTTTACCTCCTCTTTATAGGTCATATGTGTCTGCTTTTTTCTATGTCTGTTAATTTTTGATTGAATGTCAGACATAAAAAGTTTTACCTTGTTGTGTTCTGGATATTTTATATTCCCATAAATATTCTTGAGCTTTAGTCTATGATGCAATTAGTTGGTAACAGTTTCATTCTTTTGGCTCTTGCTTTTAAGATTTGTTACATGAGGCCAGAACAGTTTTCAGTCAAAAGCTAATTATTTCCCACTACTGAGTAAGTAGTGTAAGAAAAATGACAATAGCACAAACAATAGTTTATAGATAAATCAGGTCCTGATCTGCTCCTGGAAGTTCTTTTAGACTTAATCAGCATCATTACAACTGGCTTAAAAGTCGTCTTTGATGATAGATTACATTATTTCTGGAAAACCTTTTAGAGTTGATTAGCACTATTCTTACATGTATATAAATAGAGGAGATGAAATGAGTCTATGGGTATGGTGCACATGGTGTAGACTTTTTAAAAGGACTTTCTGTATACATTAAAATTCCCCTACAATTACTAGGTGAATGATGTGTTATTTCATTTATTCCATAGTGAAAATGTTGCTTTTACAAAGGTAGCTAATAGAGGATAATAAAAATAATTTTTTGTAAACCTTGAATTTACCCAAATGAAAGTTGTAGTTTTACTTCAAAGTATTTTATAAATCTTAGTCAAAATTAAAATTGTATCTCTTAGTTATTGAAGTAGACTTCAAATATGTCAATATTTTAAACAAGAATATTCACTTTTCCAAGAATATAGTTAAGACAATAGGAAAATGTATAATAAAAATAAACTAAGTTTATTTTCAACTAAAGAAATATGAAATATTAAACAATTGCTTAGATATTAAAACTGGGAAATTAATTTGTCTCTTTGATCCCAGCTGATGCTTTCAGGTTAGTGAGCAACACTGGCAATAATGTACAGAAATGAGAAAGAGTGAGTCTAGGATCTTATCTCACATCCACTGATCATCTCCATGGCAGTCATGCTCACTGCCATCATGGATATGTTCATTGACAGTTGAGGAAGCCTGAGAAAGAATCATTAAAACTGAATTGTTTAGTAAAAGCCTTTAAATTCCTACAGAAACTTTTAGAATCTATGAGAAAAGTTGAGTGATATTCCATTAATTGTCAGAATTTATAAATGTTATCTTCTTTTTATAGGTAGTTAAACTGACAGTGTGTGATTGCATGGAGGTTTATAGGTGGAAATGGAATGTGGACTTAGTCACCCACGTCTTCCTGAAATCAAATCCCAACTCTTACACTATCACGGTTCTTCCATTTCTTTCATCTCATTTTAATACATAGGAAAAAAACGCTTTTCTTAGATAGATGTTTTCATTCATTCAAGCATGCATTTATTCACTTATATATTATTTATTTATTACCTCTAAAGATCTCATGCTAGTATAATAATTCAGATATTTTTTAAATATTGACTAATTATATTCTTTTATGTCACAGAGAATTTGTGATTTGGTCAAACAACTGAAAAATGTCTTTAATATCCTTCAAGCAAATAAATTCAACTGGTAAACTGAGTCAAAAGTATCAAATTGGTAGTACTAATAACTACTTTCCTACTTTGATCACAACTCTCAAGAAAGTAAGGGCAGGTCATCTCAGAATATATCAGAATTAGTTATAATAATGATTTATCATTATTTGAGAAATTTCATGGTTTTACAGACTAATTGTGATTATTTGGTCCACCCCAGAAATTGTGTAATGCTTACTTTCTAATGTCAGTACAATTATAGAGAAAAGAAGCAGCTTATAATATAACTTGTCTTCACTGATCCCTTTCATGCTTATGATGCTTCTACAACACTTAAGAGAATTCATAACATAATATGATTTACATGAGCCAAATGTTATTATCTTTATTACATTTTTCACCTTTGCTCTATGCATCAGCTTTATTTTCATGTACATGTTGCCTAAATAGACTACCTGTTTGCTTTCAGATTTGTTCTCCACCAACACCCTACACTGTTCACAAGGAACTGCCTTCTGGATTCTGAGTAGCTTCACCGGTAGGAGGCTCTAGTGGAAAGTGGAAGGACAGGAGTAGGGGAGAGACTAAGGTATCCCACTATTTCCTGTGCCATATCTAGCATTGCTTCTCTGGCCCTAACTGTCAAATGGTCCAGAGTTCTGAACTCTAGAAATACCATCTGCTCTCTTTGTCCCTCAAACACTGGCAAGGGTAGCAGCTCCTACTGCTTGTAATTTTGGAGTTGTTTGGCCTCTGAGTTCTTCCATCTTCAGTGTAACCATTTATCTTCACTAAAACTCTTCTATTTTTTAAGACTTTGAATGATTTCTGCTTCCCTGATTGATAACACATGTCCAAATTTAAAATTCTACACAGTTCCAATGATATCAATTAATATCACATACCCCTTATATATTAAAAAAACATTTTCTAGACAATTTTAAATTAAAATGGTCTGTGAGCATCAAGTCCTGTTGTGCTTGTGAATTATTCTGAAGTTATCTGGGTTGTATGCACACTTGTATGCACAATGTCCAGTCTTGGCAGGTTAAGCACATATAGACAAGGGGTATTGGCCATCTCTTATGGCCAATATAAACAGATAAATACATACACAATATAAACAGATAAATACCTACATACACAAATCACAGATAGAAAATATGCCTCATTTTTCAGGTCTGGTCATAAGAACTCTAGTTATTGATGAAATCTAAAACAAAATACCATTATCAAGCTTCAGATGATTTAGTTCTAAGTGAAAAGTATTACGAAGACATCTCAAATGGTGAGTTTTTGTTAACTATGAGCTACTTTTTCTGAAATGATATATTTTATTTTAAATTCATGTATTAGACCCAGTATATTTTAAAACCATATTACTCAAAAATATTACATTAAAAATTTCTTCTTGAGGTTAAAATGTGTGTGTGTGTGTGTGTGTGTGTGTGTGTGTTAAATAAGGTCCGTGGATATTTTTAAAAATGTTAAGCACTGCAAAATGTCATCTTATGATGCATAAATGGTGCCACCCATGATAAAATTAAAAAGAGAGAGAAATCCTTATAATCTATCTGCAATAAAAATTGAGGTAGATGATAAGAATCCAAGTAAACAATAAGGGAAGTTTGTAATCAACCCCAAACCCAACTAAATAGATATTGACTAATACTTCACAGTGTTCTTGGAAGAAAATGCCAGCAAATACTGGTTAATGGAGACTAATTTTGCAAAAATATCCTTTTTACTTTTTTTTATGTTGGGTTTAATATTCTCAGTGGCTACAGCTGATTTGAACTGTTATTAAATTAGTTCCCTGGCTGCTCACAAAGACTTTCCTTAGTACTTTGCTTTCCAGGTATACATACTAAAGCTCAATCAGACTTCTCAATACAGGGCAAGGAGGGCTTCTACTTAAGGTAACTTTCCACTTACTATTATAATGTAAGCAGATACTTTTACCAATTCAATAAAAATTTAGTAAAAATAATTTAAAACCTTGTGATATTAATTCTAAAGCAAATTATAAGGAGTATACAAGATTATTATTTTAAAAGCCCATAAATCATACCTTTTCACCCATTTTTTGTGGGAAAAAAGAAAAATAAGGGAATATTCTGATATGGATGAGGCCTTTTTGGGAAGGTGCTCCCTTTTGAATACTTCAGTTTTGCTCCATTCAAGATAAATAAAATGTACTTTTCTTCTAGAAATTTCTTAGAAAGCAGATGATGTTTTCTGAAAGGCACAGCAACTGAAAACTATATCTGGAAAACAATATATTTTTTCTGATTCTTACAAAACTAACTCAGTATTTTCTAAAAAAGAAGAAAAAATATCAGAAGCTGTAGGCTGCACATAATAGCACCTAGAGAGAAGACCACTGACGATTAGGTTATTTGAACATCAATTTCTCTTGGAAATTTTTCCCATGTCAAACTCAGCTCTTACAGAACAGGCCAATAACTCACAATTGTTTTATCCATATAAAAAGCCATAATGACTGGAAGATGGTCATAGATCTTGCTCTTATGTCCTGGAAGGGTATAACTCCTGTACCTCACTTCTAATCCCCTCAGCTTCACCTCTTATTCATACCATTACTGTGATACAGCTTTGAACAGGTGTGAAAGTGCTTCATCTTGGACCTGCTAGCCCAGGCCTCCACTTCCCATGCCTAAATTCCCTCCCCAGGAAATGAGACCCCATGGGGATCCCTTCCTCATGTGTAATCTTTACAGCTGTAATCTTTAGTGGGCTGCCTTCCTTCTTTCCCTCAGTTTGGTCTCTCACTCTTACTCCCTAGGATCCACTCCCGATTAAAATACTTGTGCACAGCTTTTCTCTCAGTTCTGCTCTGGGGGAACCTGGGGCAAGACAGGAGGGAAATAGACCAAATAACCCCCGAATAACTATGCAATTAGCAAGAACTTACATGTAAAGAGTTTAATCCGCCAAATAAATATATGATTATAAAGAATATTTTGGAAAGCTATTGGCCATTACTGCTGAAGTAGTTCACCGAGTCTAAAGGGTCATGGAAGGAATCTGAGGAAATGATGCTTGAGCTGAGATTTGAAGAAGGCATTGAGGATAACAAGGCAAGTTGAGGGGAAATCCAAGCAGAGGGAACAGTATGTGCAGAGACCCTGAGGACAGAGGTAGCATTACAATTTTGGGAGAATGAGAAGCAGCCAGCGTGGCTGAGACACAGGAAGCCAGTAATTGGAGAGGGGACCAGGTCTTGCAGGCAGTATAGGCCAATTAAACATGTTGGTTATTCTTTTAAGAACCACAGAAGTCTACCTAAGGATTTTAAACAAAAGAACTTTGAACATTTGCTTTTTTGTTTGTTTGTTTTAAAATTACTCTGGCTACCTAATGTGTACAAAGACAATAATCATAGAGTAATATAAAGCAATTTCAAGGTAAAACCACCATTTATTCCCAAATACTGTAATTAAATCCAAAGTTCTTATTTGCTAATTCTCAGCTTCTATTTCCCTATCTTCAAAATAAGGATCTTTAAATCTTCCAATTCTAAATCAGCTCTTTTCATTTTTTCTACTTCAACTTATGATTTTATGATTTGAAATAATGATTTCCTCATTACATGCATAAACTTATATAAAAGTAAATATTAGTTTTGAATTCCTGCCATTTATAACCCATAGTAACTGCAGACATTAATTAAGGTAAAACTTTATATTTTTCAGCCCAGAGTTTTTGAATGATTCATGTAAAGTCTTTAACCTGGTAAATGTTCAACAAATATCAGCTGTTATTAACAAATAAATAATACAAATTGTAAAATTATTTTTTTACTAGATTTAAAGCAAGTTGAAGATAAATGGTATGCTTGATTTACTTTTATCTTCAGCATCGAACATAATTTCTTATACTTGGTAATCTTTCAACAGGTGAATTGAATAAGTGAGTAAATGAATGAATGAATTCTTGCACATTTGAATGAAAACAACCTATGTGGACCACAAGTCAAGTGGGCAGAAATTCATTTATTCACATGTAGAGTCACTATCAGAGCCATATGACTTATCAGCCATCACCTTATGTTCTGCTTATTTCTTTTTGTCCTTTCTTTTCCCAGATAGCTTGTTCTGAAATGCCCTGCTTCCCAAAAATGCACAGATGATCAGGACTCTTCACCTCAAATGAAATCTACAAACTATGATGGTCCTATCATTTTATGAATTAAAATGCCCATATTTTGCACTTCTGTGTCTGTGTTCTTTTCCTTATGCCAGGTTAAAATACAGACCAGAGATACTACACTTGATTCCATATTAAAAATCACCCTTTCTCCATGTGATGCTTTTAAAAAAATGTAACAAATATTTTAAAAGTTATATACGATTCGATGTGTGTTTTACACTTGCATATTAATGCTAATTCAAAATCTTTATTTTATAATTAAATTGCCAAAGTACAATCTACTTTAGTCCAGATGTTTTCCAGATCTCTATCTAGTTCTACACCCTAGTCCAATATGCCCAGTTTTCCACCACGTGTTTCTGCTTGATTAACTCTGCTCATGGGCAATGGCAGTGCTCCTGTAGAGAGGTGTATACATCTATTCCCCACTGTCACAGGCTGAAAAGAATCCAAACATTTCTCTAGTACTTCATTATTCACAGAGCACTCTAAATCTTGGTTGTTTAATCTCTAAACTTCAGATAGTATTATTACTTCATAAGGATATTTTAAGATTAAATAATATATGTTAATGATCTTTGAAAAGTATGAGATAATAAACAAATGCAAGACATCTCTGAAAAAAAAATAATGCTGTAAGGTAATTTATTCCTATTTAGATAAGGAAATTAAGATGAGAAAAATAAAAGTTTAAGCAATTTCTTTGAGGTAACATAGACAAAAATGTAAAATTGGCAAATAAACAAGGTCTTCAATTTGCAGGTCTTTTGTTCTATACATCCCTCTTTTCACCCAAAGAAGACCCCAAATGGTCAAATACACCTAGCAACCTTATTCTATTCACAGTTCCCCAAACACATCACATAAGTTCCCCAAACACATCACATAAGTTCCCCAAACACATCACGTAATATAGGAAGGAAGGATATAGGAAGGAGAACAAAAGAGCCCCTTACTTTGGATTTAAAGCCCTTGAAAAATGTCATAATGAAAATGTATGAAAAACTGTGAACATCAGGTAAGAAAGGTTTTCTCCATAGACCTATGTGTGGGGACCGTAAGAATTCAGGGGTGTTCTTATTTAATCTTATGAAACATACAAGTGGGCTCAAAATTTAATTAAAATGTCTGATGAAGGGATTAGATTCCACAATGAAGACTTGCTCGAAAGAATCATGTTTCAGATATTTTAGAAAATGTTGCCAAGCCCTGCTTCATCTTTCTCTTTTTTAAAAATCTGGCATGGTTTACAATGAAGACAAATACCAGACTTGCCAAGATTTCTGAGTGGATTCATATCAGGACCTACATTAGCTTTCTTCACCTCACTGTCTCATGCCTGGCTTCTAATCAACATAGAATTACATGTCTGAGACCTAGACTTCCACTTGACTTTGAACAACAGGACTTCTGCCATGGTTTACAAATATGGTGTGCTAAGTCCCGAGTAAGAAAAGAAACTAGAGTCCTGAGATTCTACCCACTTCTGAAAAAATCCTTAATCTAGAAGGATCTGATCCTGCTCCCCACATTCCTTAACCACTAAGTGATTCTTATAGTAAATAGATTAATCTTCCATTCCATTCCTGAGTAAGCCTGGCTGACTCAGAATGCTAGCATCTTTCACTGAAGCTGCCACTGCCATGTCTGACTTTGAAGATTAGACTTCTCACAGAAAACTGTAAGAACTGAATTATACCTGAAACCACTGTGCCTGTAGAACAGTGTATATGTTGAATAATGCTATATTGAACTGTTTGGCTATCTTTGAGGAACTAGTTTCTAGGTAGGTTAGATTCCTTCAACCCAGATATATTAGCTCTGGCTTTCTCCATTACCTCTGCTTCCAAAAAACAATGACTTAGAAATTTGACATCATCTTCCTAGACATGCATAAATTATATAAAAATAGTTATTTTAAAACACAAGGGTACATAAAAACATCAGAAGAGTTTATTTAAAATGAAAAATTTTGGACATTGCATCTAGATTCTGATTATATAGAGCTGGGATATAGTCTGGTAATCTGAATTTTTAATAAGTACCCCAAATGACTCCAATGGAGGTGTTCTGAGGAACACAGTTTAAGTAACATTGATCTAGAGGTTACAGAGTTTATATACAGAATTTTCAATAAACTGATTCATCAAATAGTAGTTTATTTGCAAAGTATGTTTTTCTGTTCAGCATAATTTCTGTTTTAGATCTCATAGGAGGTATCAAGAAAAACATTAAAAAATCCATCCTTCCTGATTCTTAAGACTATTACAATAAAGTAATTGATCTAATCTTTCATTTGAGAGTGGCTGCATGCTGTATAAAATTATATAATAAATATGACAATGATTATGCACAATTCTTAGCATATCTATTTTGCAAAAATTGGAATCACTTGTCATTCATAAAATGTAAGAATGATTTCCAGAGTGACAGTTTTAAAGAGATGACAGTCAGTACAAGACAACTTCACAATGGTCTGATTAATTTGAGATTATCTAGAAAAGCAATCCAGATAACTCAGGTAAATATAAATGTATATTTGCCATCACATACCAGGGTGATACAGCTGCAACCAAAGTCTGGTTGCAACATAATTTTAGGCCTGTGACCACAAAGGGGACATTATAGCTGTTGCACTCTGGAAAACAAAGATTCTGTTATTTCTTTTGGTGAAAGATGGATTAATGTTGCACACTTTATTCAAAACCTCCATTTTATGGCTAAGAATCATCACTTTTTTTTTTAAGCCACATCACAGTAGTTGAATTACTTAGCTGGTTAATTTTCACAGGAACAGACTTTAATGCTGTTGTGAGTTGAATTATGCACCCCCCCCACAAAAAAGATATATTGAAGTCCTAACCCTCCAGTACCTGTGAATGTGACCTTATTTGGAAATAGGGTCTTTGCAGATGTAATCAAATTAAGATGAGGTCAAACTGAATTAGGGTGGGCCCTATATCCAATGACAAGTTTCCTTATCACAAGTCCATGCAAATACTTAGACACACATAGAGGAAAGATGGCCATGTGAAGATGGAGGCAGAGATTGGAGAGACACAGCTAAGAGCTAAGGGATGCCAAGGATTGTTGGCAATCACCAGAAGCTAGGAAGATACAAGAAAATATTCTTACCTACAGCCTTCAGACAGAACCAGCCCTGAGAAAACCTCAGTTTCAAATTTTTATCTTCTGGAGTTGAGAGAATAAATTTCTGTTTTAAGCTACCCAGTTTGTGGCAATTTGTTAGGACAGCCCTAGGAAACTGACACAGATGATTTCTTCTTTCACGGTCACAAAAGTATCATATATTCAACAGAGAGCATCAGAACCATATTGAGATGCAAATACTGACGAGTAACCTAGGCATATTAACAATGAGAAGGACAAGAAGGATTCAATACATTAGGCTCAAAGCAATTAAATCCAAATTTATGCCTCAACAATATAATTTACCACACATCTTAGAACTTTAATTTAATAATGACTATTCCATAGCACAGATGTTAAATACATGGACTCATTATTTTCTATACACTTATAACCTTATTATAACTCAAGAATCTGTGTGACTTTCCCAATTACAAAGGACTAAACCTTTGATTTTCAATGTACCTTTAGTTCTGAAAGTTCTCTAATTATGCTACGTAATTAATTACTATACTACCAATGGAATTTTAATAACTGAAAAATAAATCAGTTATTTATCATAATTATGATCATTACTCATATGTTAAATGACAGAACCTTTTAACTATTCTTCTTATTAACAAATAATCAAAATTCACACTGAATTTTTCTCTTTCTGATAAGTTTCTAAAGTTTTGTAAGAAGGGTCAGAGCATGATCAATCATTTATTCCATGCTTGCTTTAGATTCATGAACTGTAGAAAAAGGAGCATAATATTTAAATTTTATTTTATTTCATTTCATAGATTAAAACTAAAAAATCAATCTAAACAGTCATTAACAATATCACCAAACACAGTCTCAATAATCATATCTTTTTTTTAATAAGTAAAAACTCCTTCAAAAATTCTTGAGACTTAGTGATAATTAAATTAATCCTACGGTAAACATTTACTTCTTTTTTTATTAAAAGTCCAAACTTAAGTTCATTATCTCAACAGAATATTATAACTTTCTTCTAAAAGAAAAGAAATAGGCCCACTGAGGACTGGCAAGTGTACCCTACAAAGTCAAGGGCATTAGAATTGCTGAAGAGCTAAATAATTCTTTCAAAGTATTCATGAGAGACAATCATGTTGCAAATTAATCATATAAGGAATCAATTATTTTACAAGTTACTGAGGGTTAGGACCACCTCTATGATACAAGAGAAATATGAGACATATGTATGCATCCAGGATTTGGGAGGATTTAATCTTGGGATAACAAAACAACAAAAGTGCCTTATCTTATAAAATTGTTTTCAGAAAAGAATTATTACATTCTGACCAAAAGATGTTTATACAAACTCATTGGAAAGATGAGAGAAAAATGGATAATCATGAAATTATAAAAATAAAGAGTAATGTAAAGGAAACATTACCATGAAGAAAATCATATGGAGCTCACAAAATATGCTGAAAACATACATGAAACTTTTAAAGGTTAAGTTTCATGCATAAAGATAATTAAGAAAATATTGGACTAATCATCAACAACAGGAGAAAACCACTGAAATTAGTCACATCATTCTGATTCCCTTCTTTGTTAGGATTTGGGAGACAGTGTGAACATTATACATCTGGATTTTGGGAAAATATTTATGAAATACTTATCAACAAGTGGAGACTTATGGCCTAAATGCTGATATAATTATGTAAATAGTTGTTACTCAGCTGGGGCCTAAATTGATAACTTATACACTATCACTTTAGCCTTACCCATTTCAATATTTTTCCAAAGTTTTGGATGACTATATAAAATATATGACTATTAAACATTAAACTTACTCAAAAATAGAAGTGTCAAAAAATAGCTAAAGGGATCAAATGTGAAAGCAAAGGAAATTTCTTACCTTTGTGTCCTAAAAGCCAATCACCGTAGTCAATTTACATGACATATTTATACAAGCTGTTTAATTTGATAGATTTATATGAGTCACCTAAACAGCCAATGGACTTAGGGACTTCATAATTACAAGACTACATGTAAAAACATGCTGGTGATTGCCTCCATTCCAGACTGAATATACCACTTTTATATTTTAGTTCCCAATAGACAACCTTGATGTTGCCCTCAGATTAACTAAACATTAGACAGGCTTCTTCCTGACTACAGGCTCCTGACCTCTCTTTTCTTAGAGCATTTACTTTAGAAAACTGTTAATTGTAAGTTTTTTCTCTGCTCCTTTGAGAAATAAATCTTCTCATAGCCTCTTGCCAGTTTTACAACCCAGGAATGTCTTTTTCATGGACCTGGGAGTCACTGGTTTGAAATTTAACCATTAAGATAATGCTCCTATCTTCCAGTTTCTATGGGAGAATAAGGGCCTAACTCTTGCAAGCACCAATTAACAAACACAGATGGCCTCACTGCCTTGACCAACCTTCCCCGTAATGTCCACCAGCTCACCCCAGTGCCTAAAAATAAATTTCAACACCTTTTGTTTCAGCAGAGCTGAGGTCAATCTCTTTCTCCTGCTACAACAGTGTTGAATAAAGTCTTCCTTGCCATTTTAACTTGTCTGGTGCAAATTTTCTTTGGTAAAAGCTCTAGGAGTTACATATCAAAAAATCTATAAGCAAATTTGTACACATAGAGAAAACAGACAAAATTGTAATGAAGACAAAACTGTAATGAACTAGCACTGAAAAGAATGTTTGTCCCCTACTTTTCTCCAGCCCTTTAGTTTTAGTGTAACCTGAGGAAATCCAATATCACCAGCTTAGTTTTGACCACATTGTACATTAGATCCCCAAGTTTGTTAATCTTATACCTGGAAGTGTGTACCCTTCGTCCAATCTTTCTTCATCTCCCCCACCTTTCAACACCTGGCAATCACTCTGCTTCTCTGAATTTGTTCTTTTTAGATCCCACATATGAGTGGAATCATACAGTATTTGTCTTTCTCTGTCTGACTTACTCCACTTAGCAAAATGCCCCCGAGTTTCATTCAAGTTGTGGCAAACTGCAGGATTTCCCTCTTTCTCATGGCTGAATAATACTCCATTGTCTATGTACATCACATCTTTGTCTAATGCAGCTGAGTTTAACACAATGATTGCACATGGAAATAACTAGCTTGAAATACAAGGGGCAGAGGTGGTTAATGGCAGGGAAAAATGAATTAGGAATTTTTAGGTTCTGCTTGCTTCATGTTCATGCAATTGGCAATAAGAGCTGAGTACCAAAAACTCTCAATTTCATTAGAATTTTTGACTCCAAAACAAATGATGTACAAAGCTTTATTAGAAGTAGATGTTGACATTGTGGTGGGAAGTCTAGAATCCACTTTACTATTACACTACAATGGAATGAGAGTGAGAACCTGAGCAATTCCTTGCTTGGACAGGGAATGCACTGAACTGCTGTGTCTTACTCTGGGGTCTTTATAAGTGGCGGGGGCGAGGGTATAGAAAAGATGCACAGAGCCTCTCTTTTTAAACTATTTTTCTCTCCTTGGAAGTTAAAATGGGTTCTTTTTGAACAAAAGGATATAGTAAAGTAGTAATCCTTCTTAAATATATTTCCATGATAAGATTTGTGGGGTTATTTTAATAGTTATTTTGTATTCATAGTAAATAATAATACGAAGTTTCTTCCTAAAAGGGGAAAAAAAATCCAAACAATATCACAAGGAAATTCGGTGAGCTATAAAAATTAGATTATAATAATTATTTATTATTATTTTAATCACTTTGTAATTATTTAAAACATTAAGGTAAGGGCTTCCCTGGTGGCGCAGTTGTTGAGAGTCCACCTGCCGATGCAGGGGACACGGGTTCGTGCCCCAGTCTGGGAAGATCCCACACGCCGCGGAGCGGCTAGGCCCGTGAGCCATGGCCGCTGAGCCTGCACGTCTGGAGCCTGTGCTCTGCAATGGGAGAAGCCACAGCGGTGAGAGGCCTGCATACCACAAAAAAAAAAAAAACAAAAAAAAAACCCATTAAGGTAAAGTAAAACGTTCAAGTCACTGGAAACTTTGTAAACATTTATACACCGCAAAATCAAGCTTTTGCCACATCTACTGATCTCTGGTTAAAGACACAGCCCCACCCTTGCTTTTAGAGTTTAAAAAATATAATAGCTTTCAGCCACTACATATAGAAACATAAAGTAATTATTTTACTTTATCCAATTAAATGAACTGAAATAGTCCTTTTTTTTTTTGCGGTACGCGGGCCTCTCACTGTTGTGGCCTCTCCCGTTGCGGAGCACAGGTTCTGGACGCGCAGGCTCAGTGGCCATGGCTCACGGGCCCATCCGCTCCGCGGCACGTGGGATCCTCTCAGACCGGGGCACGAACCCGTATCCTCTGCATCGGCAGGTGGACTGTCAACCACTGCGCCACCAGGGAAGCCCTGAAATAGTTATTTTTAAAAGTATGCATGGGAATACACATGTGTGTAAACCCAAGTATAAGACAGAGGGACTGTTGCAGAAAGTGATGGGTGTATATTGTCAGTTATGAAAGTCTAAAGTAACAGGAAAACCACTGCCAAATTATTTTGATGTTTTGTATAACAGCGTATATAATATAATATTTTGTATAATAGCAAAAATAAGTACTTTATAACACCTGGGTGTTATAAAAAGCAACCAACGAAATAACTCCCTAAATTTTTCAGTGTCAAAAGAGACATGCAATATCCTTTAATGAAATGTAAAGAAAATTATACATATCATTTCCAGGCCAAGGCATGGGTGTATGTGGATGTGTGTGTTCAGGGGCAGCAGATAACATGGCTTTTAGTCACTAGCCCATGAGGAATCACACATGTACCTGGTAGTTCAGACATTGTATCTCCCTGAGATCTTGGAGTTTGACTTTGGATTGTTTGTCTTGAGGTGGGGGTTGAGTGCCTTTTCTGTGAAAGGGAGGCTCTAAAGGCAAGTGGTGACCAGAAGAGCAGATGGTCACCTATTCCCAGTCTCTTTTGCAGTTGTAGGCTAAGGCTAAGGCTTTTACAGGTGAATATGCCTCCTCCATATTCTTTTGCCCTCCTCTGCTTTGCCTTGACATCTGATATTAAAATTGTGTCTATAGTTTATTTGATGGTGCAGTAATGGGAAGAAAATAACTGCTTTCACTGTTCTTCCAACTTCTCAGAAAGTACAACTAACTTCTCACGAAGAAACTTCTTAGGAGAAAATATAATAAAACTAATAGGCAAAAAGAATTTTTGGAGAATGAAGGGAAATGGATTTGATTAAATATTAGAAGTCTTCCTATAAATATAAACCCTTCATATTAATAATTTTAATAATATGTTCATAATTTCAAAAATATTAAGCATATAGTAAAGTATCATCTTTTCTCAGACAGCTCATGACTTGACTTGTCACCATAGTGATAAAACTAAGCAACATGGCAGAAAATTTGCAATAATTGACTACCTCATTATAAATATAAAAATTTATTGTGAGGTATCTTGTTTATATCTACCTTGGGTAACTCATTAAGACTACAGGGTTCAGAGGAATAAAAAATACTTGGAAGTAGCAAAAACTTAATACGTCTTGATAATTATAGAGAGGAGTTTGCCTAAATGCTTATTTAAACATTAATTTAGACATAACCTATGCATCAGGCAGTTTTAGACTCTAAACTCCAGTGAAGAATGTCATTTAGTCATTCAATAATAAACAGCTTTCTGAAAAAAATTTAGAAGCAGTCCTTTTTCAGTCTTTTATATTGCTTACATTCTGTTATTCTCAACCAGTAAGGGTTGATTGAGCAGTCTTATAATGCACAGTTTTAAATACATGTATTTAAATAATATAAAAAGTCTGCTACAATCCCTATCAAATTCCACTGGCATTTTTCACAGAACTAGAGCAAACAATTCTAAAATTTGTATGGAACCACAAAAGAACCCGAACATCAAACACAATCTTAAGAGAGAAGAACAAAGCTAAAGGGATCATATGCCCTGATTTCAAGCCATACTACAAAGTTATAGCAATACAACAGTGTGGTATTGGTGTTAGCAGCAGACACATAGATCAATAGAACAGAATTGAGAGCCCATAAATAAACTCACACATATATGGCAATTAATTTACCACAGAGAAGCCAAGAACATACAATAGGAGAAGGAGAGTCTTTTTAATAAATAGTGTTGGGAAAATTGGACAGCCATATGCAGAAGAATGAAACTGGACCACTATTTTACACCATACACAAAAATTAACTCAGAATGGATTAAAGACTTAAATGTAAGACCTGAAACCATAACACTTCTAGAAGAAAATATAAGCAGCAAGCTACTTGACATCAGTCTTGGTGATGATTTTTTGGATTTGACATCAAAAGTGAAGGCAAAAAAAAGCAAAAAATAAACAAGTGGAACTACATCAAACTTGAAAACTCTGAACAGCAAAGGAAACCATCAACAAAATGAAAAGGCAACCTATGAAATGGGGAGAAAATATTTGCAAATTATATATCTGACAAGGGGTTAATATCCAAAATATATAAAGAAATCATACAACTCAATAGCAGCAAAACAAACAATCCAATTAAAAAATAGGCAGAAGATCTAAATAGACAGTTTCCCAAAGAAGATATACAAATGGACAGCAAGTACATGAAAAGATGTTCAACATCATTAATCATCAGGAAAATGTAAATCAGAATCACAGTGAATATCACCTCACAGTTGTTAGAATGGCTATCATCAAAAAGACAATAAATAACAAGTATTAGCAAGGATGTGGGAAAAAGGGAACACTTGTGCACTGTTGGTGGCAATGTAAATTGGTGCAGCCACTATGAAAAACATCATGGAGGTTTCTCAAAATTTTTAAAATAGACATGAGATCCAGCAATTCCACTGCTGGATATTTATTCAAAGAAAACGAAAACACTAACTTGAAAGGATATCTGCATCCCTATGTTCATTGCAGCATTATTTACAAGATCCAAGACATGGAAACAACTTAAGTGTGTCTATTGATGGATGAATGGATAAAGAGATTATGTCATATATATAAGAGAATGTTATTCAGTCATAAAAAGAGCAAAATTTTGAGGCTTCCCTGCTGGCGCAGTAGTTGAGAGTCCGCCTGCCAATGCAGGGGACACGGGTTCGTGCCCCAGTCTGGGAAGATTCCACATGCAGCGGAGCGGGTGGTCCCCTGAGCCATGGCCACTGAGCCTGCGCGTCCGGAGCCTGTGCTCTGCAATGGGAGAGGCCACAGTGGTGAGAGGCCCGCGTACCGCAAGAAAAAGAAAAAAAGAGCAAAATTTTGCCATTTGCAACAAAATGGATGGACCTTGATGGCAATATGCTAAGTGAAGTAAGTCAGAAAGAGGAAGACAAGTATCATATGATATCACTGGTATGTGTAATCTTGAAAAAGAAAAAAACAAGTTCATAGATACAGAGAACAGATTGGGAGTAGCCAGAGATGGGGGGGTGGAGGGTGGGATAAGGGGTGAAGGATGTCAAAAGGTACAAACCTCCAGTCATAAAATAAATGTCATGGGGATATAATGTACATCATTGTAACTATAGTTAATAATAGAGGCATACCTTATTTTATTGTGCTGCACTTTATTGCACTTCGCAGATACCATGTTTTTTACAAATTGAAGATTTGTGGCAACTCTGTGTCAAACAAGTCTATGGGTGCCAGTTTTTCCAACAGCATTTGCTCACTTTGTGTCACATTTTGGTAATTTTTGTAATATTTCAAACTTTTTCATTATTATTATATTTGTTATGGTGATCTGCGATCTGTGAACTTTGATGTTACTTTTGTAATTGTTTTGGGGCACCACAAACCATGCTTGTATAAGATGGAGAACTTAATCAATAAATGTCTTGTGTGTTCTGACTGCTCTACCAACCGGCGGTTCTCTCATCTTTCTCCCTCTCCTTGGGCTGTCCTATTCCTTGAGACACAACACAACAATATTGAAATTAGTCCAATTAATAAGCCTACAATGGCCTCTAAATGTTCATGTGAAAAGAGTCACATGTCTCTCACTTTAAATCAAAAACTAGAAACAATTACATTTAGTGAGGAAGGCATATTGAAAGCTAAGGCAGGCCAAAAGCTAGCCTCTTGCACCAAACAGTTAGCCAAGTTGTGAATGCAAAGGAAAAGTTCTTGCAGGAAACAAAAGTGCTACTCCAGTGAACACAGAATGATCAGAAAGTGAAACTTCCTTATTGCTGATATGGAGAAACTTTTAGTGGTCTGGATAGAAGATCAAATCACCCACAACATTACGTTAAGTCAAAAACTAATCCAGAGCAAGGCCCTAACTCTCTTCAATTCCAGGAAGGCTGAGAGAGATGATGATTCAGAAGAAAAATTTGAAGCTAGCAGAGGTTGGCTCATGAAGTTTAAGGAAAGAAGCCACCTCCATAACATAAAAGTGCAAGGTGAAGCAGCAAGTGCTAATATAGTTAAAGAGGAGAAGTCAATGCCTGGCTTCAAAGCTTTAAAGAACAGGCTGATTGTCTAATGCAGCTGGTGACTTGAAGTTGAGGTCCATGCTCATTAACCATTCCCAAAATTCTAGGAACCTTATAAATTACGCTACATCTACTCTGTTATATAAATGGAACAACAAATCCTGGATAACAGCACATTTGTTTTCAACAAGATTCACTGAATATTTTAAGCCCACTCTTGAGAAGTACTGCTCAGAAAAAAAAAAAGATTCTTTTCAGAATATTACTGCTCATTTGCACTGTACCTGGTCACCCAAGAGCTCTGATGACAATGTATTAGATTAATGTTGTTTTGATGCCTGCTAACACATCCATTCTGCAGCCCATGGATTAGAGAGTCATTCTGACTTTCAAGTCTTATTATTTATGAAATACATTTTGTAAGGCTATAGTTGTCATAGATAGTGATTACTCTGATGGATCTGAGCAAAGTAAATTGAAAACCTTCTGGAGAGGAGTCACTCTATTAGATGCCATTGAGAACATTCATGATTCATGGGAATAAGTGAAAATATCAACATTAATGGAAATTTGGAGAGAGTTAATTCCAACCCTCATGGTAACTTTGAGGAGTTCAAGGCTTCAGTGGATTTAGTAACTGCAGATATGCTGGAAATAGCAAGAGAAATAGAATTAGAAGTGGAGCCTGAAGATGTGACTGAATTACTTCAATCTCATGATAAAACTTAAATGGATGAGAAATTGCTTCTGATAGAAAAGAAAAGAAAGTGGTTTCTTGAGATGTACTCTACTCCTGGTGAAATGCTGTGAAGATTGTTGAAATGACAATAAAGGATTTAGAATATTATACAAACTTAGTTGATAAAACAGTGGCAGGGTTTGAGAAGATTGATTACAGTTTTTGAAAGATGTTTTTTTGTGGGTAAAATGCTATCAAACAGCATGGCATGCTACAAAGAAATTATTTGTGAAAGGAAGAGTCAATCAATGCGGCAAACTTTGTTACTGTCTTATTTTAATAAATTTCCACTGTCACCCTAACTTCAGGAACAATCAGTAATAGCCATCAACATTGAGGCAAAAGCCTCCATCAGCAAAGATTATGACTCACTGAAGGCCCAGGTGATGGTTAGCATTTTTTAGCAATAAAATATCTTGTACATAAAGTATGTGTTTTTTAGACATAATGCTATTGCACACTTAATAGGCTACAGTATATGCAAACATAACTTTTATATGCACTGGGAAATGAAAAAACTTGTGTGACTCACTTCATTGCAATAACAACTTTATTGAGGTGGTCTGGAATCAAACCTGCAATATTACCCAGGTATACCTGTACTGTTCTGCATATTTGAAAGTTGCTAACAGAGTAAATCTTAAAGTTCTCCTCACCAGAAAAAACATTCTGTAATTATGTGTGGTGATGGATGTTAACTAGACTTATTGTGGTGATCGCTTCACAGTATATACAAACATCGAATCATTATGCTGTGCACCTGAAACTAATATAATGTTGTATGTCAATTATACCTCAATAAAAAAAGAAAAAGAAAAAAAATGTCTGCTACAGAAAGTGATACTATAGCTAGTAGAATATCCGCCTAACTACCTACCTACTTATCAACCTAACCATCGACTTAACTGTTTTCTACTTCTCTTTATGCCCCACACATGTATGTGAAAAGACATAGATCATTGGTCTTATTCTCTGCTTAGTTCTACAAGTTTAGTAAGAAACAATCATCCTAAGTAGATTCCTTCATAGGACAGTAGATTTCCACTTAAGATATTCTTCCTCAGGGTTTTTATATTAAAGAAATATTTAAATGTAAAGTAAAAATGTCTAACAAAGTCCCATCAAAAATAATCATCATTGAAAAATATTTATTAATTGTGAGCAAAAATTAAAATGGAAGACATAGATCTTAAAACTGAAAATTAAGAAAATATGACAAAGATCAGCAGACTTGGGCGACCCAAGTCTGAAATAGAAAGTTGAATGACTAATGCCTTGAAATATCAGGAAAACTTATTAACATCATTCCCTTTTAGAGTTGAAGTTAAAACTGGAATAATCCCATTTAGATCTAAGGCTATCAAGAGGAATCATATGAGCCTAGGCTAATTCTCTTCACACAGTTCTGCACACTTAAAAAAAAGATCTTAATTCTGTGAAAGTAAGCCTTGCCTTAGAGGCCTTAGAGTGAAACTTCAGCAGCTCAGTGATGAAGGTTGTTTCTCTTGCTGATTCCTGTTAAAGCGCTCCCTGGGTATCATTTCAGTTAGGGCAAGTTCAATGGACCAGTGTGTCTTTTGCAACTTGATATTGTAAAATGGAACTGATTAACTCAGTGAGCTTTAAAAATATCTAGTATAGCTGCCTGATTAGTCTTGTCTATTTTCTATCAATGTTTGCTACACTGCTTTGTTTCTCTAAATATCTTGCTAGGTTTTCATTAGCTTGAAGAGAAAAATCCACATGTTTAACTATATTTGTGTAAATGCCTGATTAGAAAACAAAATAACAAAATATATTCATTCTTATATGTAAAATTAGCCTAATAGTAAGCAAACTGAAGAAATAATGTCAATATATTTTATATATATAACATTTACTTTGAGTACGCTAGATATTTTATATTAAAAGGTATCAATGGCCTAGATACATAGACTCTGAGTTTGTCTGCAAGGAAACACTTTCTACTTTATCCAGTGGCTATATTATTGAACATGTTGAAGTTCATATGATGGTCCATTCAACAGAAGGAGAGTCAAAGGAGGTCTCCATGTTAGTCTGAAACCTACAACTCTGGAGCCATAACAGGAAGCACAAAATGAGATTGCTTGATGACTATGTCTAGAAGATTCAGAAACCATTAGTTTTGACTACAGAAAGGGAAGCGACAATAGGTACTGGCCACCCACACTCACTGATCTCTGGGGGATTCTTTAATAGCCTCAGCTTCAACTGATCAACCAAAGTTCTGGCATAAAGTCAAGGAGTGGATAAAAAATGTATTCCAGATAATATATGAACAACTGCAGAGAAGTTTTTTTAATTGGAAAAGTAAGATGAAAAAGTGAAGATATATTGTATAATGCTACAAAATTGTGACAATTAAGGAAAGAATGCAAACCAGTGTTCATATAAAATAACATTTAAATTTTCACAATTATATTGTAAAAGTCAATGAACAATTTTTCAAAGGTGATCTTCAATATTTAGTAAAGCCATAATTAAATGACATTGTGTATTAATTTCCAAGTTTTAGTTTTAAGAACTTGGCTTTGACTATATTTTCTTATATTGACACACAAATTATTGAATTTAATGTTTCTGACCCACCAACTACTTTTAGTCATAGTATAAGCAGAATCAAATAGATGTATTCAGTTATTATCGATCATAAATATCAGTTTTTATCTGGGCTATAACAGAGGCATATATAATTAACATTATAAATGAAAAGTTGAGTATCAAACAACATATATTGAAGACAATCCTAAAACTATGTATGGATAAATCACTTCTCTGTTATAGCTTTTAAGATTTTCCTATGTAATGTAAAAATAAAAAACTAGAAATTAAGTAGAAAATGAAATTTCATAACTAAATTAGGATTCCTAGGGTAAATGAGTTAAGATATGTATGTCTAATCATCCTCATAAATGGTTCATTGGAATAATATGTGTAGGGAGAAATCTAAAATTTTGAAAGGCTAGCTTCAAATGAGTGCACAAAGGGAAACTAATATGCCAAAGGAAAAACTGGAAGCATGAAGACAACAGTTCCCACTGGGATGATGTTGGCAAGAGTACATTAAATAAGACAATAGAGTTAAAGAAGCTCTTGTAAAGTTCTCAGACAAGGATAAATGTGTTTATCAGCTGTCAGCAATGAATTTTGATGTTTATGGAATAAGCTGAAACATCATGTATATTATGATCAACAATGCAGTATCCTAGATTTTGGTGTTCTTTCACTGTTACTTTGCAATGTTCCTTGAATATGCTGAACAAATCTATTAATCATTGCTGCTGAGAGGGCCATTCTACCAGACATGTGGAAGCCTGAATGACTTCTTCCTCTGACTAATGAAAATAGAATAATAGCCAGTAAACAAATCAACTTTTACAATTTCCCTTTAATACATAGTACAGATTTATTGAAATATAAACTTAGCAGAGCTTTTGCATTATTATGACTAGATAACAAAAAATGTCAACTTGAATATGTTCACTAGGCATGTACTCTGTTTAAGGAATTCTTGAATGGAAAAAATGGGTGTGAAAGTGTTTTGTAAAATACAAAGTTTTATTCAAACATTAGTCATGTATTTTAAAAAGCTTCAGTGGCTATTGACCATTGGGCAGTAGACAATGTGTTTGAATACAGAGGTAAAAATGACATGGTCTGTACTATCAAAAGCCTTAAAGAAGAATCAGGAGGCATACAAGTTAATCAACAACTGAGAGAGCTTGTGAAAAGTGTTGTGAGAGAAGTGTGCAAAGGGTGCCCTGGGATACAGAGAAGTGTCTACATTGGGCCTAGGGTGAGGGAAAGCTTCTTTGGAGAGGAGTGGGTGCTTTGGGAGTTATGGTCATAGATAATTGAGTAGGAGAACTGTATGTCAATAACAAAATTTCTGACCTTAATATTTCCATGTCATAGCAATATTTACTTAACCCTGAGTATGGGAGCCTGTTGCTTCAATTATACTTTCCATTTTATCTTTTTAAAAGCAAAAAGCTTCATGGACTCATTAAAAGGCTACATGGAGTGAGATGGCACTTGCAGCTCAACTATGTATAAACTGAGAGAGCCAGCAACTGTAGGAAACATCTATGTTGCCTTATCTGGGGGCGCCTTCAGATTTCAACTCCCTTTAGAGCTCAGACCTTGCAATTTTGTTTAGACAACCACTAATCCACTCTCCAGCTCACCCCTTCCCACCACATACACCACTTAATGACTAAATTTCCCTTCAAAGGAAACCTTGTAACTAAGATGACTCTACTTCCAGTTTGCCTACTGGAATCCTAGCTAACTCTGGGATGTTCCAGCAAAATTATTAATAACACCTCACTTTATCCTCTGGAAAATCTTGGTTTAGTCAAAAACATTATATGGCCACTCTATGTAAAATTAACTTGAATTCCTGCCCATTATGTAGTCTCCAGGATTCTGGAGAAAATGCATCATCACACTCTCCTGTTTTTGCTCTGCCGTGCTCCTCAACTACCAGGACCAATTCATTGTTCTGAGGCTTGACATTGGTATTTTATTTTCTTCTAATCTAATGCCAATGACCCAATCTCCACAATACTCATAAATAATATATAATATGCTAACAGCATTTGGGTTTGCCTTAGGATAACAATCCAGTGAATTGTTTACAAGTAGTAAAGATGGATTTTACAGTGATGATATGGCTTAATCCTCCAGTTATATGAATTAAAAATGACACAATATTATCCTTTAAGCTGTTACATAGAATTTAGTGTTATGCCTGAAAAAGGAAATAAAGTGGGCTATTACAATGTCTTCCTCATAGCACTGTCATAAACTACATTTTAGTACTATATCTTTATGTACATAACTGCAAGAGAGAAATAAAGTACTAAAAGATAAGACTGCAAGTTATTAGGATGAACAAAAAAGGAGAAATTGCCAAGATTATACACACACATATATAATATTCATCAAAAATATAAATATGCACATATTGAACAATAAGCATATTTTATAATAATATCTAAATTTATTTGTGTACTTTCTGGTTCCTAGTATTTTACATGTACGAAAATACATTTTTTTCTCTCAATAAGTCTGAATAGTGAGTGATACTTAATATGGGGAACTAAAAAGGAGAAGAATAAATGATTTGCCAAAGATCACACAACTTATAAGTAAGATGTGGAATGAGAAATTTGATTCCAGAAACTGTATTCCTAACTACCACACAAATATAATAATTTTTAAAGTAAATACTTGGAGTATGAAACACAAAGAAAAATGTATAGCTCAACGATTTTGTAAAACTGATTTTTAAAAAAGCAAACATATTTGTGCACCCAGTACCTAAGAATGAACACTATCTGTACCAGAGAAATTCTGCCTATATTCATCCCTGATTTTATCTAACTCTCCTCAAATATAATTACTAGATTAGTCTTGTCAGTTTTTTTAATTTTATTTTATTTTATTTTTTTCAAGGTAACAGTCATGTTTTTTTTAATTGTGCACATGTCTATAAACCTAATAAATAGGTTTTCTCTATTTTTATACAGCAGGTTCTTATTAGTCATCCATTTTATACACATCAGTGTATACATGTCAATCCCAATTGCCCGATCCATCACACCACCACCACCACCACCCCGCGGCTTTCCCCCATTGGTGTGCATACCTTTGTTCTCTACATCTGTGTCTCAATTTCTGCCCTGCAAACTGGTTCATATGTACCATTTATCTAGGTTCCACATACATGCATTAATATATGATATTTGTTTTTCTCTTTCTGACTTACTTCACTCTGTGTGACATTCTCTAGATCCATCCACGTCTCAACAAATGACCCAGTTAATTCCTTTTTATGGCTGAGTAATGTTCCATTGTATATATGCACCACATCTTCTTTATCCATTCGTCTGTTGATGGGCATTTAGGTTGCTTCCATGTCCTGGCTATTGTAAATAGTGTTGCAATGAACATTGGGGTGCATGTGTCTTTTTGAATTGTGGTTTACTCTGGGTATATGCCCAGTAGTGGGATTGCTGGTCTTGAGGTCGAGAGTTGGTTTATTAATCTTTGATTTTGCTAGAATCCAACATCATATGTGACACATAGCAAGTGAGCAAGATGTTTGTTAAATTGCTACATCTGTAATTATTTAAATTAATTTCTATTTAATTTCATTTATCAAACCCAGTTAACCTACTCCAGATTTGCTGAATCCATCAGCTCCCTGGGCCTTGGCAGCTTCCTGAGACTTGCTGGTTACTGCCCCTATTGCCTTAGCTCCTATCACTGCTGGCTCTCAGCCACACTTCAAGTGATGGCTGGGCATCTGCAGCAAGTCTAACCATAAGGGACTAAGAGAAGCTAACGGTCTCTCTTACTACTTCTGAGTTATGATGAATTGTCCCAACATGGGGCATGAAATCTGTCTTCTGCAGTAGATGCCCAAAAGTACCAAGCAACACAAATTGCAAATGTAGCTGGGGGATAAGATGGATGCCTCTTGGGATAAAATATGGAGATGAGAAGGAACTGACAGATATATTTTTCTTTCTTCCTTTCCCTGATGGACTGTTCTACGGCACAGTGGTTTCCATATGACCTGTATGGAAAAAGTAGTTGCATTTTTTGTGAAGCTCTGGCCAGCTTGGGAACACACCATCTTGTATTTGCTTTCCATCCTTCCCTACTTGATTTCCCTTTCCCCCTAGATCTCACTGCTCTAGATTATACCTCCCACTAAAACCTTAGTATATATGTTTGCCACGGGCTGTTTCCCAGGCAAACTTATCTAAAATAACTTCAATCTGTAACGGTTCCTGTTAGTTGAGCTTCATGAAATTTATGACAATGTTAGTGATATGTTACAATTCAAAGTAACCCTTTTGTAATTTTCCTTCATAAGAGGTAAGTTGGATTTTAGTCTTGAGGTTTTCTTAAAATGGGGGTGAACCTACCATTAACAAGTTTTTAATGTTTTGTTTGGACTTCATTTTATTTCTAAAAGATGAGTATAAATATGTGATCATTCTTCATAGTTCATAATTGGATAATAAAATATATTTCAGATTGTCTCCCTATAACTATACAGAGTGATTCATTACTTCACTATGTTAATCTTCTTGAAAAATTTAATACATTGCTTGGAGCATGAATGCCAATGCTTATTGAAATAAGTTGTTTCATGAAATCATACTTTTTTTAACAAATACCCCCTCAGTTTATAACTTATTTATAAATAGCCAGTAGCTGTGTAAAGGAAGATGGTGGTGAAGGTATCTTATTATATCCTGTATAATCTCTACCACTTCTCAGTCTTTGATATTTTCATCATTATAACCGTTAGCTCCAGCTTCCATTCTCATTTTCTAACTAGAGTTCCTCTCCTAATTCACTCCTCTGCAGAAATTTTGGAGCTGCCACTGGCAAGAGCCTAAGCTCTGAGTCCCATTTATCTCATTTGAACAATGAGAAAATATGCTTACAAGGTGAGTGTAAGAGTTCGATGAGATAAAGTATATGAAGATGTTTTATAAACTACACAGTATAAGTTCATCTTATTATTTTATGGGGCTCTTAGTTCCTCTAAGTTCTTTATTTACCCTTCCAGTGTCGTTTCATTAACTCTCAAGACTTCAATCATCGATGATATGCCAGAGGATTAAAAATGTATCTCTCAAGACATCTCCACTTAACAATCCACAGAAATCTCAAACACTTGCTCAGGGCTTCCCTGGTGGCGCAGTGGTTGAGAATCTGCCTGCCAATGTAGGGGACACAGGTTCATGCCCCGGTCCGGGAAGATCCCACACGCCGCGGAGCGGCTAGGCCCGTGAGCCATGGCCACTGAGCCTGCGCGTCCGGAGCCTGTGCTCCGCAACGGGAGAGGCCACAACAGTGAGAGGCCCGCGTACCGCAAAAAAACAAAAACAAAAAAACAAAAACAAAAAATGGTATGTATCATTTCCCTGCTGAAAACTATTCACTAGTAATATCAAACTCTTATATAGTGATTAACATATGCCAGGCACTGTTCTAAGCTCCTTAAATATCATAATTCATTTAGTTTTCATGACAACTGTGTGGAGTAGGTACCATTGTCTTTTCTTTTTTTAACTGGTAAGTACATAAATAATTTGCCAAAGGGCATAGAGCAAGTAAAGTGGATAAAGTCAGGATTCCACGTCAGAGTGTATATACGTGCACTACCCAATAAGATAGCCATACATTTACAGGTGTGTGTGTGTGTAATATATACATAAATGTATACATATGTGTATATATGTAAATATATATGTATGTATATATATAAATTGTTGCTATAAACATTCATTTATATATATATCCATTTATATTTATATATATCCATTCATTTATATATATATATATATATATATATATATGATACATTAAAATATATATAAATGATGGTTTGTGGCAATAATCTTTATGTTGGATCATATATTTAGCTCTATATCATAATATTTTAACCAGTCCATCTCTCTACCAAGAATGCAAAAATGAGTTTTTAGTTTTTCCATGTATATATTATTCTGTTACTAATTCAAAGTTCAATTCTTTCAAAAAAATTGAAATTCTCTGTAAAGAATGATTACATGATTTGCATTCAATATTTCAATCAATCATCATAACAACATTGTTAAAACTGGCACTTTTATTTCCAGATTACAGATGAGGAATCTGAGAAGAAAAGTTAGCTCTTCAAAGGTAACAGAGCTAGAAGTGTTGAAATTAAGATTCAAGTATGTGATTTCAAAGCTTATACTTGATCTTGCAATTCTTGCTCTACATCATTTTTAACTGTTTTAGAAAGCTTTAACTTCTAATTCATGTTTTTAATTTATTAAAAATCCTTATTACAGTTTTAATAACTTGGTATTTTTAATTATTATGTTTCTCAATATAATAATTTTAACATTTAGTACTTGTATTATTTGTAGCCTATTTATTTGCTAATATTTTTTATAGTTAAAAACTTTTTTACAAATAAAAAGTACTTTATAGGCATTAGCAATAAAGGATAATATAAGAAGATAGAAAATGGAAAAAAAAGTAAGAAAGTATATCACTCCATTAGTCTAAAGAAAAAACCTATTATCTAGATCTGCACTCTTCAATATGGTAGCCACTACCTACAGCAGCTATTGGGCATTTGAAATGTGGCTAGTCCAAAATTGTGGATTGTGAAGTCTTGATAGGCAAAGGTCTGTTAAAGGTACCATTAATCATATTTATATTGATTACATGTTAAAAAGATAGTATTTTAGACATACTGAATTAAATAAAATATATTATTAAAATAATTTTCACCTGTATGTTTTTACTTTTTTTTTTTTCTTTCATTACGCGGGTCTCTCGTTGTGGCCTCTCCTGTTGCGGAGCACAGGCTCCAGACGCGCAGGCTCTGGACACGCAGGCTCAGCGGCCATGGCTCACAGGCCCAACCACTGTGCCACCAGGGAAGCCCAAGGAAGAATCATTTTGATGAAACTCAAAGCAATCTCTTCAGTGGAAAATATTTCCCTTCTGGTAATTTGTTATCTCAGATCACTTCTACATTCTGATCCTACACTTCTGAGGCTGGAAGACTTCCAGACTTGCCAAGTGGCTTCTTATTATCTAATAGCAATGGGAAGGACTTCTGGGTAAAGAGAGGGCCAGAAAAAGGAAGACACATTCTGCTTTTGGTCTGTTGTAGTATAGACTCACCATAGCAGTAGGGGTACAGTGTGACCTCAAGGCTGCCGTCCTTCAGCAGTTCTAGCATGTCCAGTGGCTCCAGCTGTGTTACAGATGGTTTAGGTTCCTGTATCCTAATCTAGAGGTGTTAGTAGGTTTCTGATATCTGGTTGTCACCAGATGCAAGGCTTTGGGAGATGAAGTGTCTGCTGAACATGAAAATCAAATGGACAATAATGGCTTTAACACTATGGGGTGGGCTGGACATTTTTACTTGCATTGTAATCTTACAGAAAGAAGTATCAACCTTAGGGCTTTAATGTTAAGCTCAAGGCACAGTTGAAACACCAAATAGCTTCTAATCTCATATCTTATGTAGACATGGGGCTAAAATATAGCTGGAAAATGAAACGCCAAAGTTAATTTTGAAGGTTTCAGCATTAAAACATTTGTGTAACACACATTCTTGCTAGGTGTCTTTGGTGAAAATTAGTGCATTATCTGGAAAGCAGTGGAACCCTGCAAGTAGAAATATAAATATTTGGGTGGATTCTGGTGACTGAGTATCTTGGAATACTAAATCCCTCCTATGACTCTCTTGCCAGCAAAAGCAGACTCTTGCCTTTTTTGAGAATAGATTTTCCTTGCACTTCAGTTATCTTTTGCTACATAACAAACAATCCCTCAAATCAGTAATTTAAAATTATTATGATTTATTAATTGTCATGATTTAGTGGGATAACAATCTGTATTAGTCTTGACAGGAATCACTCATGCAGCTGCAAGCATTTGATGACTCGAAACTAGAGCATCCAGATTGTCTCGTTCACGTGTCTGGAAATTGACACTGGCTGCCATTTAGGGAATTGAGGTTCTTCTCCATGTGTTTCTCATCCTAGATGGGGTTAGCATGGTGGTCTCAGTATCCCAGGAAAGTTGGAACAGAGCTGAAAGTCTTCTTAAGGCTTAGGATGTAGAACTAACACAAGACCAAATATGCTGCATTATATTTGTCAAAAAGAGACATGATGCCAGGCCAATTTTAAGGGGATGAAAAATAAAATTGTCAAACCTGCTGGAAGCATTAGCAAAATCACATTGCAAGAGATGATGAATACAGGTTGGCATGCTTCATTGGGACCATTATGATAATGATGAACCACATCCTGGAATCACTTCATCTGAGGCAGCTGACTTAGAAGCTGGTGCTTATTCCTGTAAAGATCCACCTCCATGCCCCACCTTGGCTTCTGCCACTCCTGCCACTCCATAACTTCATTGGTAGCATCGTCTCCTATTTTCTTTTGCTGCCTAAGAGGATAGCAGAGCTTCTCAAGGATGCTTCTACTTCTCAACAATGAATTTTTCAATGCATTAGTGTAGGGAGAGCCCTTTACTTCCCCTAATCAATATTCATCTTATTTCTACAATCACTGAGTGCTATCTTGCCAACATCAAAGGCCAATGCTGAGACTCTGATATGGCACTATATCCTGAACAGACCAGTCAGTCACTCGATAGCTGCTTGGTTACACTGTCACTTTTATTATGAATGGATTCATAGAAAAGTATTTTGCATATGGATTTGTCACTTTCTCCTCACAAACCTTCTATTAGGGCCACTCTCCATGGAGTTAAGGAATGCCCTATTTATCAGCACCATTCCACACAACATTGCTTCCATTCAAGGAACTCACACTCACTGAATTCACTGGTCTTACTATGCATCCCATCACTCAGAAGCAGCTGGCATGATAAAATCATGGAATGACCTAATGAAGTTTTAGTTAAAGTGCCAGTTAGGAGGCAAGGCCCTGTGAAGTTGGGATGCAGTTTTAGAAGGTGCAATATTTGCTTTGAATTGTCAAACAATTTCTCCAATAGCCAGAATATCATATTCAAGAATCAACAGGGAAACTTATAGTCAATCCTCTCACTATTACAATAATAATAATCCATTTGCAGAATTTTTGCTTTTCATCCTACAGAATTTCCATTTTCCAGTACAGAGCTCTATTGCTTTAATGTTTCAGTTCTAGGAGAGGAATACTTCCACCAGCAGACCAATCAACAGTTCCCCTGAAATGTAAGTTGAGATGACATCTGGTGATTTGAGATTCTTTTGACACTGAAACTAACAGTCAAAGTCTGGGAATACTATACTGACTGGGGTGACTCATAAACACTATACAGGAAAAATTGAATTGCAAAGGTATGTGGAGAACTCAGGAGATTCCTTGGGGTAACCCTTTTACTTCCATGTCCAGAATGGTAGACTGAGTAATCAATAAATGCAGGACCAGTGGTGGAAGAAGACAATTGTGTATAACTACTGAGGCAGTCTTATGACCAGTTACAGATATAAGGATTTTAATAGATCTGCATATCTGATTTCTTCATTGTTATATAACTACTTTTCCTCTCCCCTCCCCTCTTCTCCGCTCCTTTCCTTTCCTATAAGGAGCTGGTGTGGTGGTGAAGTTTCACTACCCAGTATAATTATTATTTATGTTAATGAATACCCCAGTGAAATGATGACAGAACTGTAAGAGGGAATAATATTACCAAGAGGTGGATAAAATTAATGATGGATCTTAGTTTATCTCCCTTTTGGGAAGGTAGAATATTTGTTTTTACCAAGAATAGTTTGTAACCTGTGAGGTGGAGAGTGACATTTATATTCTTGTATTATATGTAAAGGTTAAATATAGGCGTGGATTATATATTATATGATTTCAAATTGTGTAGAGGCATATATGCATGGATAAAAGTAGACTAAGGGGTGGACTGAGCTGGTTATACGTATTGTACTCGTTCTACACTCATCCTTTTATACTTGACTCTGAACTGTTACAGCTGGGAGTCTGCAAGCTGCATTTCCCAGACTCCCTTCAGCTTGCTTTCTGATGTTCTGTCAATGTAAGGCCCTGGCAGGTAATTTGAAAGCTGGAAGAATGGAGAAGCTTGTAGCTCAGACAGTAGCAGTAGACGCTGGTAGTTGCTGATGTTGCTACAGGACAGATGAGACACTGTGACTGAGAATTCCATGAGTCCCATCAGTAGTTGAACTTTGCTTCTTGTTTCCAGCTCTGCAATCTATGGTATCTCTACCAGTTTCAGCCCTGCTGGGTCATGGATTCCAGTCCAGTGACATTAGCAGCTTTCTGAATTCAGGGTGACATATATAATCCTTTCTGTTTTGCTGGCACATCTCCCTTTCCCTATACCAGTGTGTTTCAGACACTTTGTAACCAATTTCCTGTTTCATATCCCCTTTGTTTGAAATAGGTAGCATATTTCTAATTTCCCAGGAGTACCCTGACTGATATAATTTCTAAAACGTAAAGTCATGTTTACTTTGAAAGAAAAGCACAGTTTATAATCAAAACATTTATAGCTGATAGAATAAACCTATTTTATCATTGTAAGAATGCCAAAACATGCCTGAGAAAACAATAGAATAGACCAATATTTAATGCATGCATATGAAACTTGGATGTCTTTAACTTCCCATAAGTAAGCATCCTTCATTCTTTGGTGAAAGTGAGTAATTTTTTTTTCTATAGATATTGCCAATATAAACTTTTTCTTCATTGCATTGGTTTAAAGGGACAGCAGTGCTACTCAAAATGGGGTCTACAGACCAGTGCTAGTGTGTGAGGAAATAGATAGCTTATTCCAGAATGGAGTTACGCATACTGTATCCTTCATAGACAATCTCTCTCTCTCTGCCCAAAACATTAATGAAATAACCAATTTACATTTGTTGTAAGCTCTGTACCTCCCAGAACAGTAAAAATCAGTTCATAAACTAGTGAAGAGGCCTACTATTTAAAAAGGATTACAAAAATTAACTTAAAGGTAATTCCTCTGAAATACTAAAATCTAGGACACAGGCAGGTTTTCTTTTAGACAAAATTTCTTTTAGGTCAATATATATATTCTCTTTTTTGGAAAAAAATAATAAATGTACAATGAAATATGCAATAACTTACCCCTGAAAATAAACTAGTATCTTAAGACCATATGCTTAAGCGATCAGATTGCAGTCCACTGAGAATAGGCATCTTCAATATTCTACAAGGAACAGAAATGATGTGGTAAAGAGTTAGATGTTCAAGAAAAAAAAAATTTAAATGTCACCTTCTTAAAAGGATAATGGAAAACTGATTTGATTCCACAGAAAATGAAACAAAAAGATATGAAAAATAAAAACTGAGAACAGGGTTGAAGGAGGGATTTTTTACTTAAACATTTCTGTACTTAACTCAGAATGGGATGAGAGAATGGGCAGGAAAAGTAGAAAAGAGCAAAGAACTTTAAGTATTAGGACCAGGGAGAATCTTTACAGTGTACTGTGACACGATAAAAACAAATCAGAATTTAAGTGGATTATTATTTTTATTTGACTTTGGTGGAAGATTTCTTTTCCAACATCTCATTAAACTAACTAAAGAAAAAGATTTCAATTAATGTCAGATATGCAAATAATAATTTCAATATGATTATACTCACAGTTTAAATGAATTATCTTGATCTTATATCATTTCTTTAGAAACAAAAAAATACCAATATTATATTCTGTATAAGGTAAACTGTTGGGAATTCAGCATCAAAGTTAAGTATAAGCAAAATTTACTAACATATTTGATGTTTGTGTTGTCCCTTTGTACTCATGAGTTCTTTTTCTGAAAATTTGTTCCAGATGCTAAGTACAAAAGAAGCCTGTAATTCTTAAATAATTTCAGCCTATTCTATAAGCTCAAATAAATAAGGCTTTTGATTTAAGATTGTTTAATCTCAAAGAGACCAGTATAGAAAACAGATTAGAAACATGGATCACGTGGTATTCAAAAGGAAACTATTCAGCTCCAAAGCTAAGCAATGGCAGTTCTCAAAAGATGGCCTCATGATGTGAAATGGAATCAAAGAAATAACTACGTTCCTCTGAATTTAAGTGAGCTTTTAAATCAGAGGGTAAGGGTATCGAAAACTGTTCTTTGTGAAGGAATGAATATGAGCCAATGCTAATTTTACATCTCTGTTCTCTCAGGAAACTTACTAATGTTTATAGTGAAAAGAAAATGAAGCTCTCCTCATGTTTTAAAATCAAAATTCCTACTGACAAAAATGTTTTATTGGAAAACCTGTGTTTCACTGCCAAGTTATCTTAGTTCCAAAGAGTAACATAACAACAATAATCACAGCAAAAAGTGACATTTATTGAGTGCATACTATATGCCAGGCACTCCTTTTATGGATTTTGCCTGTGTTAACTTAATCCTCAAAACAACACTGAACAATTATCTCTATTTTACAGAAAAAGAAATAAAGTAATGAACACTTATCCTAGAAATCACTGAGTTATATTCTTCTGGAAATTGACTGCCAAAAAATGTAGCTTCCCTTCCTCAGAATTAGAATGATGTGATACATAAAAAATAATTTTGATATGCCTCTGAAAGGCTTTAGCACAATAGTGCTGTTAAACTGAGACAGGAAAGAAAGTCTAAATCATAGAAAAAAGCATATATATTTTTGAAATTAATACCAGAAAATATTTTCTTTCATGCCAACTAGCCTTCCAAAGATAGCTAGAATTGATGCATGCCTTAAAAAAAAAAACGATTATCAGTAATTGTCAAACTAGCAATAGAAAATAAATCTAACTCATAAAAGGATAATTTAACCACATTAAATATACTATAAGAACAAGAAACATTTTTGTATTTAGACATTAAATTTACTATATTTCCAAGCATACATGGCAGAAATGTAAACAAAAGATGATGTCATTCTAATTATCTTAGGCAAGCCAATCATACAAAATACTTTCTAGTTTTAACCCTCAAAACAAATATCTCTAGAAAAGTTTACTTCAGAATGACAGCAGTATAGATTTGCAAACCTGCTTCCCAGTGAAGAAACCATTAACTGGTGAAAGTTACTTAAAAATAAAAACAACAGAAACAACCATTCGGAAATCTCTGAAAATTATCACAAAGGAATAGAGCAAATGAAAAACATTTAATCACAAAAATCTACTAAATCTTTGTAAAAACAGCCAGTCCATTAGACTTGAGCCATGACCTTCTCCCTCTGCTCCCCAGCTCAGCATGATAGAGTCTGCACTTTCGGAGAGGTGACAAGAAGACAAGTCTCCTTCTTTCCTCAGGTCCCTGTCAAACACTAGTATCTCACCAGGAAAAGCTGGTTGCCAGAATTTCTCATCTTCCTATGCTCTGTTTCTCAGAGGCTCAATTGCAGGTGGGTTTGGCCAAGATGTCTCAGGTTCCATTCTCCCACCTTGGTGCTCATTCATAGGGCAGAGACTCTACCGCAGGCACCGCAGACCAAGAAAAATGAGGTCCCAATATCCCTCACCCCAACTTCTCATAATGTGAAGGTTCCACACAGGAGAGGCAAGCTAGGAAGACCAGGCAGGGGATACTGCTCCCACTCAGCACCCTGCGCATGATGTAGTGATGTCACTTCATGAGACAGGCCACTGTCCTGCCCCTAACTTTGGGGCAGTGAATCAGAAATTTTGCTCAAGAGGAATGATGCCATAGGAACTGAATCTCACCCCAGAGGATTTGACTTTATTTAGAGAAGAGCGTGGGGAAATTAAAACCTAAGGGCACTCTCAAACACCATGGAGATGATAAGCTATTAAGAGGAGGCTGGTAGCTGCTTGAGCTCAAAAAGATCAATTGTAACCAGCTAGTTTACAAGAGAGAACCATTACCAGGGAATGATATAGCAAAGAACTGCCATCTGGGGTCAGATTGTAAAACAATTTATGCTCCAGATCAATATTAGAAAAATAGGGAGAGAGAGACAAATCAGCTGGAAATTTGGGAAATTTACAAATATATGGAATTTAAACAGCCCACTTTGAAATAATCAATGGATCAAAGGAGAAATGTTAGAAATTAATAAAAAATAGAAAATTAGAAAATATTTTGGGATGAATGAACACTGAGTAATAAATGTAGTAAATTTGCCATTATATTACATTTAAACATTTTGTATTTCTTAATGCTGACCCAAACATACTAAATAAATCCTATGCTGTCCTTAAACATGCTAAGTAAAGAAACCCTCTGGTTATTTCTTTATATAGATATCTGGGCTGGGGACATCCGATCTGATTATTGAAGCCTCTAGCAGCATCCAGCTGAATTTCCATACTTCCCAAACCAGATAGTTTTTTTCCTTCCATTCTCAACAATGTCTTTTTCAAACATTCATTCATTTTCCTTAACTCAAAGCCCACAATAGCTCTACACACTCTCAGCACCTGCTGTGGCCTCACAATTCTCAGAGAAAAGATTCATTAGTTATAGGAGCTTAAGAATTCCAGATTTACAAATACTTCGTACATCTACATCCATGCTTTTTTTCTTCTCCCATATTACAATGGCAGATGGATACCATCATGACATTAGACAAACAATAATATCAAATCTCATTCACTTGGAATCTCACTGTATTGAACTTCCCTTACTTCCTCTAATAATAATGATTTTGCTATTGGTGTTCTCAATAATGTTCAAGTATCTCTCATTTGCTAAGTAGAATAACTTCAAAACACTTAAATAAACAAAAAGTAACATTTATAGTATGTCCTCTCTTCACAGCAAAATTCTTAAAAAATAAAAAAACACAAACTAGGGGCTTCCCTGGTGGTGCAGTGGTTAAGAATCCACCTGCCACTGCAGGGGACATGGGTTCGAGCCCTGGTCCAGGAAGATCCCACATGCCACGGAGCAACTAACTCCATGTGCCACAACTGATGAGCCTGTGCTCTAGAGCCTGCGAGGCCCAACTACTGAGCCCATGTGCCACAACTACTGAAGCCCACGCACCTAGAGCCCATGCTCCACAACAAGAGAAACCACTGCAATGAGAAGTCTGCACACTGCAATTAAGAGTAGCCTCCGCTCGCTGCAACTAGAGAAAGCTCGCGCGCAGCAACGAAAACTCAATGCAGCCAAAAATAAATAAATAAATAAAATAAATTTTAAAAATAATAAATATTAAAAAAACCCAACGAACTAGTCATACTATCTGCACTCTTCCTTCATTTAACCCTCAACCATGAAGATTGGCTTTCTACTCTCATCATGACAAGATGATATTGCTCTCACTTCAACTATTAACAATTTACTTCATTGTTAAATAAAATAGACACTTCAACCTTTTTGCAGCATCTGACATTTTTTACATTGCCTCTTTGGAAAGGTTTTTCTTAAAAAAATTTTTTTTTGTGGGGGGGGGCTTCCCTGGTGGCGCAGTGGTTGAGAGTCCGCCTGCCGATACAAGGGACACAGGTTCGTGCCCCAGTCCGGGAAGATCCCACATGCCGCGTAGCGCCTGGGCCCATGAGCCATGGCCGCTGAGCCTGCGCGTCCGGAGCCTGTGCTCCGCAACGGGAGAGGCCACAACAGTGAGAGGCCTGCGTACCGCAAAAAAAAAAAAATTTTTTTTTTGCTTTCATTATCTTTCAAATTTTGGATTCCTCCATCCCTTTAGGCACCCCTCCTTTCAACTTACTTAAGATTTTTATTGATCACCTCACTACCTTAGAAAGATTACAACTATTTAGTGTCAAGTGATGACATGGAAGGGGAAATGAGCATTCTCATACATTTTCCACTGCATTATTAAATTATTTCAACTGTTTGGGCAGACTGTCAGTATTTATCAATATATAAGATAAGTAATGATCTTCAATGCACTATATAGTCATTTATGGCATGTAGCAGTCTGAACTTTGTGGGTTATAAACATCATACAGTATTATTTTTCTCTATCTACTGCTTCCAACCACACTGTACAGAATTTTCTTTCCCAACTGAGTAGCAGTTCCTTTCATTACAACCAAGACATGTTCAGAGCCTCCAACTCAATGTCAGTTTAAAGTTGGTCTCAAATTTGAATTTTTGTGTTACTTTGTTGAGCTATATTTTATGTACAATAAACTATATGCTTAAAAGTCACACTTTGATAAATTGTGGAATATGCAATAATACACTTGTGAAATTACCACAATCAATATACTTAACATTTCCTTCATGCCCAAATCATTCCTTGTTCTCCTTTTAAATCCAGTCTTCCCACCACTCCTGTCCCCAGCCAACTACTGATCTATTTTCTGTCACATGCATCAATGCGCATTTTCTAGAATTTTATGTACATTAAATCATATAATATGTTTTTTTTTCACCTGGCTTATTTCATTTAAGATAACTATTTTGTGATTCATCCACATTGTCCCATGTGTTGGTAATTTGTTTCTATTAATTGCTGAGTAATATTTCAGTCTATGGAAAACATTTTGATTCATTTATTTGTGGTTTCATGTTTGGGCTATTTTCTTTTTGTGCTTTTACAAATGATGTGGCTGTAAACAATTCTTTACAAATATTTGTAGAGATACATATTTTCATTTCTCCTGGATAGTAGAAATGGGAGTAGAATGGCTGGATTGAATAAGCATATGTTTAAATTTTTATGAAACTTTTAAACTGTTTTCCTAGGTGGCTGTACCATTTTACATTGCTATCAGTAGTATGAGATTTCTAGTTGCTCTACATCCTTACCAACACTTGGCATAGTTAGTATTTTTAAGTATTTCACTCTATGGTATACATTCATTTGTTGATAATTGTTTGGGCTATTTCCAGTTTTTTGCTATTACAAAAAAAAGTGGCTATGAATGCTGGTTTTCAAATTTCTGTCATGAGGTGTGCTTTCATGTCTTTCCTGTCTAGAATTGGTCACAATTTACTTTTTTAAAATGTTGATAATTTTGGATTATGGCATTGTGACTATTACATTGTGTTCACTCTGGGATCTTTTATATTCCTCTATGTTGATGCTTTTATTTAAGCTAGTACTTTCTTTAGAGTCAGACTGTTAGCTCGGTCTCAACCTCTTTGGGTGGTGGCTCAAATCATCACTGTATTATTTAAGCCTTTGCTGCAGTTCTATTTTTTTTTTTTTTTTTTCTTGCTGTAAGCGGGCCTCTCACTTGCTGCGGCCCCTCCCGTCGTGGAGCACAACCATGGCCCACGGCCCCAGCCGCTCCACGGCACTTGGGACCCTCCCGGACCGGGGCACGAACCAGCGCCCCCCACCTCGGCAGGTGGACTCTCAACCACTGCTCCACCAGGGAAGCCCTGCTGCAGTTCTTTGAGGCCAGTCCACACATACACAGGTCATGGATAAAACTGGGATGGTGTTCATACACAGAATCATCTCATTCTCTTTCTCTCCTGTGAGAATCCCCCTCACTTTCTGGCAGCTGGCCATGATTGTCCAGCAACCTTTTCCTTCTGCTATAGCCGGAGAGTAAGTGGTGTTTCCAGCAGAGTTTTACCTGACTCTTACGTGCTGTTCCATGTTCTGCTTGCAGGGGATGACTACAAGAAAAATAGGAAACTTGCTCCGTTCTTGTAACTTCTCCAAGTTTTGACTCCACTAAACAACCTCACTTGAATACTCAGGTAGTTGTTTTTGTATTTTGTCCAGAGTTTATAGTTGTTATCTGTGGGAGGCTTGGTCTAAATGAAGGGTTATACCATTACACTGAATGCCAGTGTCTCAAATCCGATTTTAAGAGCATCTCCTCCCCTCTGCAGGGCAGAGTACTGAGAAAGATGAAAAATGGACAAAATATTTTTATTTTATTAGGTATTTAATCACCATTCTTTGTCTGTTACTTTTTTTCTTGGATGGTCACTGACATCCTCTAAATCCAGGCACTGTTGACAGGTCTAAGTTAATTAGGGCAAACTGCTCTCACTGCCACGGTTAATAAGGGGTTGAGGGGTTGCTGCTGGCCGAGGGTCTGAACATTTACAGCTGGAAGCTAGATGCTGAGTTCCTCTTCATCAGATATCTTTAGATATCTGATACCTCTTCATCAGGTATCTTAGACTTTTTCTCATTTAGCTTGGGAGTATGTACAGAAGGGAAAGTTATAGTCCTTTTTTTTTAAAACACATTGCTATCTCCATTTTTATTGTACTGTGTGACTTTCTGAAGACATGTTTTAGATTCAGGATTTCTAACAAATTTTCTGGATACTCTGTTAAATATGTTTATATTACATGACCACCCTGGCCAAAGAGCTACCTGCCTAAGGTGGTCTCCTTTACCATGCTGGAGAAATACATTTGAAAGAGACATATGGGTTATTGAAAATTCCTAATGGTGTCTTTACCAGTAGACAGATTTACGTGGGTGGGAAAGAAAAAGCTTAGGAGGCAGACTGTTAATGCCTGTTATTAAGCTTTCACTTGTATGTTTTACTACTCTTTACATTCATCCACTTTGTTCTGTTGCTGTTGTTGTTGATCACTGAGCATATTTTATTATTATTTTACGTTATCTCTACTGGGTTTTCTTCTCCCTGTAAACAAGCTTTAGTCTTCACTAGCTCTTTATTTATTTATTTATTTATTTTTTCTTTTTTTTTTCACTAGCTCTTTAAAAGCACCATTATCAAGCCTACTTATAATGACTGTCCTTTGCCACACCTGGCCTTTTCTCTCCACCATGCTTTCACTAGACTCTACTGCAGTGAGCCTGCATCAGAATCACCTGGAGGGCTTGTTGGAACACAGACTGCAGGGCGCCACCCCCAGAGTTTCTTATCAGTAGGTTTGGAGCAGGGCTGAAGATGTATAGTTCCTAACAGGTTCCCAGGTGATGCTGATAACTGCTGATCTGGGACCTCACTTTGAGACTCAGCTTTACCAGCATGCCTTGTGCCTCATACTGTTTGCCAATTTTTACAGCTAGAGCCACTTAACTCACGCTTGTTGATTCTGCCCAACGCAGGTAGGAAGGAATGCGGGCCTTTCATTGGTTCAGTAGGACGTAACTTTACGGCAGATTTTACGTGGGTAGCAGAGCTGAGCCTTTGCTGAGTTTTCCAGCTCCCGTACTTCATCCCTTCCTGGATTCCTTGTGGGATGTGCTATTTCATCTGGGACCAGGACACTTTGATTTCCCTTCTTCAGTTCCTTCTCGAAGCTGGAGGTCAGCACGTAAGTTCACTTCCCACATCTGAGAATCTACCTGGTTGCCTTCTGGACATTTGTGACCCTATGCTTACCTTGGTGGTGTTGATGTGCCTGCGCTGATTTCTTTCCATTTCTTGCTGTTTAGACTTTGAAATTTGCCTTTTCTGTGCCGGTGAGTCTAGTGTCATGGGTCTGCTGTTCCCGGGTCTGACTTCAAATAAGCCAGGATACCTTCTTCTCGGCTTTTCAAACATGGATTATTTATTCAGTTGAACAACTTATTGCTGTTTCTATGACTGCTGCCCATTCTTTCCCTCTCTTGATTTCTATATGTGTTTCCAGACCCCTCAAACCAAGCCTGCCTCTCCCTCATGCTCGGAGACTCAGTGCTGGCTTGGTCTTTTTCCTTTATGAATTACTTTTCTTGTAAGATCATGCACCTTGGCTGGAAGGTTCTAATGCCACCTACATGCATGACTTATGTCCAAGTAAGTCAATTATATTTTTTCCTTTTAAACCTGTGTCAAGGAGGTCTATGGGCTTGCTATGCAAAGTGTAGTCTGAGGATCAGTGGATTTCATTATGTTAGGGGTGGTGGTTAGAAGTGCAGAGCCTCAGGCCCCACCTCAGATGTACTGAGTTAGAATCTATGGCATAACAAGAGCCCCAGGTGATTTTCATGCACATTTTAAAGAACTGATGTATGGTATAGCGCCTATAGAATGAATTGTTCCCACCTGAGATTAATTGTGACTCTCAACCTAACCCATCACTACTTTCTCCAACTTCCTATCGCCACTGATGTAATTTTACAAACGTGTTGGATGAGTTCCCGCTGAGGACTTGAACTATGACCAACAACCCACAATTCTGCAGGAACCCAGAGTCTCTCGGTGTATGTACGTCTCACATTTGTCATTTCTTGGTATATCTTTTGCACAAGGTCTTTTTAACTGTGTCAACCTACCAAAGGAATATTTCTTCATGCTTTTGGCCATGATCTGATGTGGCCTTGGATGACAGGCAGCGTGAGGGCCCAGGGTGGATGAGTATACTCAAGTTCAACAATAGATTTTAGGTGCTTAATGTAATGCTGGTCCACATTAGGTGATATCCAAACATCTTTCATCAACATTTATTATGGAGAAGATGCTGAAAGTAGAACTGGCTGTGTGAACTAACTACCCCAGAGCTTCTGTGGTGGGTGGGGCCAGCAGTACTGGTATGGACAGTGACCAGTGAATGGCCTTGTTGCCATAAACCCATCCCTGAAGGAGCAGGACTCCAGCCAGTGACTGAATCCACAAGTCAGGTCCAACCATTGCAGGGAGGGGGATAATAAGACATATATAGAGTGTCAAAGCCTCAGTCAAGACTGCCTACATTCAGGATAGGGCTACATCCCCAAAAGGAGGAAATTGCCACATTAAGCTTGCCACATTATTCATAAGCAGTGCCACAGAATGAACATGGGTTCTAGAATCCAAGCTGGATTTGTGACCTTGAGTAACTTTAACCTTAGATGGTCTTCCTTGGCAAATGAAAATGCATGTCCAGGGTCTAATAAAGGACTCAAATACTAGATGCTTAATTAAATAGTAGCTACTATTATGTTTATTATAGAGGGAATCATATTCTTACGTGAGTCTATGGGCCTCAGGGATGCTCCAGGTTCTTTGAATTCTGACCAGATTGGTTGGAGGTTTGGGTAGCTAGCATAATACCATGTTCAGGATCTGAGTAGAAGGAATCATGTACGCTTAAAGTGCAAGTGCTTAGCTAGGTATATTGAAGGACTTTTTTTTTTCCTTTTGTGTTCTCTTGCAATTTGATGACTGTCATTAGTGTTGTGTTTGGATTCCTTTTTCTTTTTGTGTGTATATCTATTACAGATTTTTGGTTTGTGGTTACCATGAGGTTTTGGTATAGCAGTCTGTACATATACGTGACTTTTAAGTTGCTGATCTCTTAATTTTAAATTTATTTTAAATATCCTGCATTTGTACTCTCCTCTCACAATTACTGGTTTTGATATCATATTTGTGTGTGGATGATTTCCTACCTTTACTGTTTGCCTTTACCAGTGAGCTTTCCCATTTTGTAATTTTTTTGTTTCTAGTTGTGGCCTTTTCTGCCTAGAAAAGTTCCTTTAGCATTTGTTGTAAAGCTGGTTTGGTTGTGCTGAATTCTTTTAGCTTTTTTTTAATTAAAATTTTTTTTAACTTTTTAATTGTTTTTTATTTTATCATTTTTTATTGAAGTATAGTTGATTTACAATGTTATGTTTATTTCTGCTGTGCAGCAAAGTGATTCAGTTATACATATGTATACATACTTTTTTTTAAATATTATTTTCCATTATGCTTTATTGTAGGATATTGAATATAGTTCTCTGTGCTGTATGGTAAGACCTTGTTGTTTATCCATTCTGTATATAAAAGGTTACCTCTGCTAACCCCAAACTCCCAGTCAGTCCCTCCCCTACCCTTCCTTCCCCTTGGCAACCATAACTTAAGTCTCTACTCTATATCCTTGAGTCGGTTTCTGTTTCATAGATAGGTTCATTTGTGTTGCATTTTAGATTCCACATATAAGTGATATCATATGGTGTTTTTTTCTGTCTGACTTCACTTAGTATGATAATCTCCAGTTGCATCCATGTTTCTGCAAATGGCATTGTTTCATTCTTTTTTATGGCTGAGTAGTATCTTTTAGCTTTTGCTTGCCTGTAAAGCTTTTGATTTCTTCATCAAATGTGAATGAGAGCCTGGCTGGGTAGAGTAATCTTGGTTGTAGGTTTTCTTCCTTTCATGACTTTAAATATACCAAGTGCCACTCCCTTCTGGCCTGCAGAGTTTCTGCTGAAAAATCTGCTGATAGCCTTATGGGTATTCCCTTGTATGTTATTTGTTGCTTTTCCCTTGTTGCTTTTACTATTTTCTCTTTAATTTTTGTCAATTTGATTACTATGCATCTCAGCATGTTCCTCCTTGGGTTAATCCTGTATGGGACTCTCTGCACTTCCTGGACTTGGGCGGCAGTTTCCTGTCTTTCCAATGTTAGGGAAGTTTTCAACTATTATCTCTTCAAATATTTCCTCAGGCCCTTTCTCTCTCTCTCTCTCTCTCTTCTCTTTCTGGGCCCCCTGTAAAGTGAATGTTGGTATGTTTGATGTTGTCCCAGAGAGTTCTTAAACTGTCCTCATTTCATTCTTTTTTCTTTATTCTGTTCCATGGCAGTGATTTCCACTACTCTGTTTTCTAGCTCACTGATTTATTCTTCTGCCTCATTTATTCTGCTATTGATTCCTTCTAGTGTATTTTTTATTTCAGTTATTGCATTCGTCGCCTCTGTTTGGTTTGTTATATTTTCTAACTCTGTTAAGAACTTCTTGTAACTTCTCACTCTCTGCATCCGTTCTTTTCCCAAGCTCTTGGATCATCTTTCCAGTCATTACTCTGAACTCTTTCTTGAGTTGATTGCCTATCTCCACTTCACTTAGATGTTCTTTGGGGGTTCTATCTTGCTCCTTCATCTGGAGCATATTCCTTTGCCACCTCATTTTGTTTAAATTTTTATTTGTATTTTTATATCTGTGGTAGGTTAGTTACATTTCTCAACCTTGGATAAGTGGCTCTCTGTAGGGGATGTCCTATGTGTCCCAGCAGTGCACTCCCCTCTTGTCACTCAAGGGCCAGGGTCTAGCTCTTCCCAGGGTACTTTCTGACCTGAGTTTACAGACTCAGTTCCCCAGGCTGCAGGATCGTAGTTTTCTTGCTTCTGGTGTCTGCCCCCTGGTGGGTGAGGCTGGTCTTCAGGCTTGTGCAGGCTTCCTGGTGGGAGGGGCCAGTGCCTACCCACTGGTGGGTGGAACTGGGTCTTGGCCCTCTGGGGGGCAGGACCGTGTTTTAAGGGAACTGTCTAGAGGTGACTGTGGGCTCAAAAAGTCTTTAGGCAGCCTGTCTGCTGATGGGTGGGGCTGTGTCCCCACCCTGTTTGTTTTCTGGAGCCTACAGGCTATTGGGTGGGGCCAGGTCTTGGTGCAGGCAAGATGTATGCCTTCAATGAGAGTTCAGAGTATAGATGACACTCTGATATGTCTGCCACTGCCACCGGTGTCCACATCCCCAGGGTGAGCTACAGCTGCCCCCTGTCTCCTGAGGAGACCCTCCAAGACCAGCAGGTAGTTCTGGCCCAGGCTCCTATGAAGTCACTGCTTTTTACTGCTTTTGCTCTGAGTCCTGGTGCACGTTAGGCCTTGTGTGCATCCTCCAAGATTGGAGTCTCTGTTTCCCCCAGTTCTGTGGAGCTCCTGCAGTCAAGCCTCACTGGCCTTCAAAGCCAAATACTCTGGGGGCTCCTCCTCCTGATGCCAGATCCCTAGGCTGGGGAGACTGACATGGGGCTCAGAACTCCCACTGGTGTGGGAGAGCATCTGCAATATAATTGTTCTCCAGTTTGTGGGTCACCCACCTGGGTGGTATGGGATTTGATTATACTGCAAGTGCCCCCCCCCCATCTTGTTGTGGTTTCTTCTTTGTGTCTTTGGACTTAGAATATGTTTTATGGTAGGCTCAAGTCTTTTGTATCAATGATTATTCAGCAGTTAGTTGTGATTTTGGTGTGCTTGTGAGAGGAGGTGAGCTCAGGGTCCTTCTACTCCAGCATTTTTGTCCCTCCCAGATGCTATAGTAATCTTTTGTAAGCTGGCAACACACAAATCCAATGATTCTTTAAATCTTCTTTTTAGTACTCATTCTCAGGAAGGATTGAGCCAGTTCTAAATTATCGTAAGAGAGAGTCTGGTCCCAGATTTTTGTAGTTTTCTACAGAGTATGACTTACTTAGCTCTTCTCTGTCTTCAGATTTGTATCAAAATAATAAGAAAGGTCCCACTCAACATCCTAGTACATCTTCAAGAGTAAAAAACTGGAAATAATAAACATGCCTTCAGTAAAATGGTTAAATAAATCCTAATGCTTCAATGATATGGAATACTCTTCAGCAGTTAACAAGATAGAGGATAAAATCTGTGTACTCACTTGAAGGATACTCATATAACATTATTGATAAAAACAGTAATTTAGAACAACTTGTGGCATATATTCTCATTTTTGTAAATAATCCTGTGCACTCATATTCGTGCATGCACCCCTCTTCTCTACTTTATTGTCATGAGGATTTGGGCAAAGTACTCTACCCCTCTGTATCTCTTATCTCATCTGCAAGAAAAATACATTTTTTCACAAGATGGAGTAGTAATAATAATAATAATAAACAGTGAAAATATTCTGACTTATTATCATCAAAAATTAAAGAAGAATGTAATTAAAATCTTCCTTTAGAAATCAAAACTGACCACTCAAAAAAACATTTTTGCCATTTGCATGAGGATTGTCAGCTGTTTCCAGTAAGAGATATGTTCTCATTATTTCAGTTAATGGAAGATTGGTTTAAAGCCACTCAGAGAAGTAAGAAAGAACTATAGAAAGCCTCAATGGCTGCATAGCTTCATGTATAATGAAGTTGAATAATTCTATTTAGGTTGCATTACATACCTCACTTCACCAGCGGGTGTCCAACGCCGAGAGCTCTATAGTTCCCAAGACAAGTGATTCAATTACTTCTGTTTCTGCATTTATGTCTGCTCCTTCTTTCAGTGCCCCTCTACTCTCTCTTCTATTGTTCCACTTTGCGGTTTTTGCTTACCTAGGTTTCTGAGGTTTCAAACCTTCGATTTTCTGCCCCTTCTGTGTATGTTTCTTTGAGTCTGCATTAATTCACTTCCTGTTAAATCTCTAGGTCAAAATTTAACCCCTGCCCCTATTTAATTAGTTCAGTCAGTCACTAGGTAATTTAGAATCTCTTTGTTCACCTGTCATTGTACACTTGGCTGCCCAGACCATTGAGCATTGGCAAAGCCACAGTGTAAAGTACAAAAGCATTTTATATTTAAGAAATCCTTCAAAAAGCGATGTGGGAGTAGCAGATATCACAAAGTTTCTAAGGAGAATTCCCTTATCTGACTTTTTTTTCTTACATTACATAGTAAAAGGTGTTTTGCATGCTCCTTCCAGAAGATCATTCTCGTGGTTTATGTGGAAAATTTGTCCTGATATGTTTTTTTTAATCAGTAAGACAAAAATAATTTTTTAAAAACTCAATTGTTGTTGGGCTTCCCTGGTGGCGCAGTGGTTGGGAGTCCGCCTGCTGATGCAGGGGACACGGGTTCGTGCCCCGGTCCGGGAGGATCCCACATGCTGCGGAGCGGCTGGGCCCGTGAGCCATGGCCGCTGAGCCTGCGCGTCCGGAGCCTGTGCTCCGCAACGGGAGAGGCCACAACAGTGAGAGGCCTGCGTACCGCAAAAAACAACAACAACAAAAAAAACCCCTCAATTGTTGGTATTTGATTTAGCTTTGAATTACTGGTAGAAATAAATTCACTTCTTGTTTAATCTCTGCATGTCAAAAATTAACCGCCTACCAAGGGACATAAGTTAATTGGTGCAGTCAGTCACTAGGTAGTGTAGAATCTCTTTGTTAATCCAAGAGCTCATCCATCACTCACAGGAGAAGTATTTGTTAACTTAATTGAATAGCAATCTACTGGACTAAATTTGGATTCAAATACAACTTCTAATAGTTTGAACATAAAAAATAAATTCTCTTTCTTTTGTGAATTTTATGGTTTTAAAAACCAACTTACTTTCAAAAATAATCATCAGAGATTGGTCAGATCTTCAAATCTTGCTAACACACATATTGTTAAGTGTCTCATCCAAATTAAAAAAATCATTATTCCAAAATTATATTTTACACAATCTCTGGTTTTTAACACATATAAATCTCTTATACTATTTATGTTACTTTGATTAAAAAAAAAACCCACTTAAAAAATTTTTAACCTGGCCAGTTATTTTAGCATCATATTGTTACAATATGCTCTTAACTGCAGTGATTGGTAACCCAAATGTGAAAATATCCTAATATACTTCTATTTGTTTATAAGAATTGAAGGAAACAATGGTTACTAAGAAGGAATGCAAAACAGTGTTGATGGGAAAGTGTTGTTTTCTTTGTTTGGAGATCTGTTGATTCAGGGTTGGATTATTTTCAACTATAAAATATTAACATCTAAGACTGAAGTGATAACATGAATATCAACATATAGAAATAGGAATAGGATGGAAATGCCCCTAATCTCAGCACAGTGGAAGTTTATTTCTCACACACAAGCAGTATAATTAGTTGTAAGGCAAGCCCAGAATAGGGGACAGGAAGAGGAATCTGCAATGGACTCCTGAGCTAAGAGCTGCTCTACTGTCTTCAACACAAGGCTTCCAATGTGGCTCTGAATGGAGGAAGCAAGAGAATAGCATCGTTCAGTAGGTTTTTATAAGACAGGCTGCTCACATTCTGTCATCCTGCCCTCCCTTTTCTAGACCCCTTCTCAGGTAGGTATAGTCCATGGCTATACTACCTGAGAAAGGGGCTAGAAAATGTTACTTTGTTTTTGTCAGAAGAAAAGGGAAACAGTCCACACTTCCATTTCATTCTCCCAGTATAAAGGAAAAACCTAACCAGTTTTCCACTTGCATAGAGAAAAACCCAGTACTTCCCTACTCTGCATTTCTTCCTGAGTCTCCTTCACATCTCACACAAAACACTTCACTTCTGGTCAGCAAATGTGTGACCAGGTTTTTCCACACACCAACAAGCATGCCTCTGACACCAGTTGGGTGTCTTACAATTCAACTCAAGTCTGACACTATCTACCTGGAAATAGCATCAGATCCAATTATCACCTGGGCTTCTGACCAACTGGCTAATATAGCTGGGAGGTACTAATGACTTCCTTCTTGGGTTTGATTAATTTGATAGAGCTGCTCACAGAACTCAAGGAAACACTTGTTTACCAGTTTATTAAAGGATTTGATCAAGAATACAGATGAACAGCCAGATGAAGAGGTACATAGTACAAGGTCTGGGAGGGTCCTGAGCATAGGAGTTTCTGTCCCCATGGAGGTGGGGTGCATGACTTTCCCAGTGTGGATGTTCGCCAACCTGGAAGCTCTCTGAACCCCATATTATTGGGGTTTTACAGAGGCTTCCTCATGTAGGCATGATCAATTATTAACTCTATTTCCAGCCCTTCTCCCCTCTCTGGAGGACAGGTGGTGGGTTGAACATTCCAAGCTTCTAATCATTGCTTGGTCTTTCTGGTGACCAGCCCCCATCCACGAGCCCACCCAGAGTTGTCTCATTAGAAGCAAAGATGTTCCTAGTGCTCTTATCACTTAGGAATTTAAAAGGGTTTTAGGATCCCTATGTCAGGAACAGGATCAAGAACAAATATTAGAATAAGAGATGTTCCTAGTGTTCGTATCACTTAGGAAATTATAAGGTTCTTAGGATCTCTGTGCCAGGAATTAGGGACAGAGACCAATACATATACACATTTTTTTTCTATTACTTCACATCCATCTACACTTAAAAAACACTCATTTCCTCCCCAAGTGAGCCAATCCAGAGATCCGTTCAGTCACCAGAGGGCTCAGTTTCCTCTTTAACTGGTTAAGACATGGCTCCATACAGCCCAGAAATCTATAAAACAGAAAGACTAGTTATCTGTTTCTCCAGACACCCAATCCAATAATACTCTTCAACTTTTAAACAATTCCATTTTGGATAAATATTTAGTAACATGGGGAGATAATCATGATCTCTTAAGTAACAATTAATGATATATAACTCTATAGTATGAACTCAATTTTATTGTCTATTAATGGGGAGAAAGTGAAAAACAGGTAACATTTGCAGTGATTTTTTGTTATTCTTTATGTAATTGGATATTAAAAGCGAGTTTTCCCCTTTGTTCAGCATTTTGAAAGAGACTCCAGATTCTAAAAAGAAAAATTCAATTGTTTTTACATACCTTGCATCCTTAAGAGTTGCTGCACTTCCTTTGCAGGATTCACAAAGGGTGTGGTCCAAATCCAGTTCTGCTAAATCCAGCCTATCACCCAGCTATGGCTTATGAAGGAGGCTGGTGTTTAGGAGGCTGGGAGAAAGAGGTAATATTTTGAGAGACTTGTTATTGTGCTCTGCACATGGAGATGGCTTCTCATTGTGTCCAGTGAGAGGGACTTCAACAGGACCACTCAGATGAGCGATCCTAGAATTTGAGAAATAAAATGTGTGCCATTTGACACACACTTTGCAAGTCAAGAGGCAAGATAATGTGGCTGAAGCTTCTCGTGTCTGGTAAGGAACAAAAGCGTAGTGTTATCCTCAGGGAGTGCTGCACTTCCACTGAAGACTAGGCAAAGGGTAATTGGTCCCCAGGGTCCAAATGTGGACCCTGTCAAAGTGAGTCTGTCTTCAGTCACCTTATAAGGGACATCACCAACAAGACTACTAGGTACTAAGGGAACACGATGAAAGGAGCACTGCCAGAAGGGCTGAGGAGAGGGCTGAGCAGCCACACAGAGAGGGGGCAGGTCCACATCAGAGATCACATTAGTCGCCTGACGATAATCTCTGAGAAATCCCAGGAGCACCCATGAAACACAGAGCCAGGAATTGTCCACCTGTTACACAGAAAACCAGATCCCAGATTGCAATTGATCCAGCTAATTAAGAGCTTGACCTGTTCACCTGTTATTCTGCCCTGACTCTGAAGGAGTCAGAAACAATACAAGTTGGAGGGAGAGAAGTCAGAGCCAGACAGAGGCAGCCGTGCCCCTTGTCGGGAGAGGCTCCCGACTCTGAGGCAAGCAGGCATTTCACAAAAGATGTGAATTTGGAATTTTCATTAATGCACTGGATGGGGATTTGATTATCTAAAAGAAGCTGTTTCTGCAACTAACAGCAACTAGTGGAGTTGGTAATTTCTAAAAATAATGAAAAAGCAGGGAATCTACCTAGTATTTCATTCTATGTCCAGAAATTGAAATTAACAGAAAGTTAAAAAATTATTTTCTGCCTACAACCTAAGGAGACCACCTCATGCCATGAACTAGTCATATTCACAGTGACATGGAGTTTTATATTTTCCTACTATGAGTAAAAACTATTACAAAGCATAAAAACTGCCACTGTTTAAATGTGTGTAGGTGTGTGTATGTGTGTGTGTGTGTCAGTATCAGTGTATCTACCTGATGTCAAGACAAATGATGAATTCAGACAACTCAGTCCAAAATGTCAAACTAGATGTTTGGCGTAAGACAGGTATAAACAACTTCAGCATTGACTGAATTTTTAACATTTCAGCCAGTTATCTGAATGTCATGGAGATCAAAATATGGAATGTGGTGACCTAAAATCTTTAGCAGAAAGGTTGTGCTTTTTAGCAGTTTACATTCTATGCAGTATAGATTAATTTGCTAACTAAACAATTTCCCCCTGCTTAGCCTTTTTATAATTCATAGGAAGCTCATTGGGTGTAGATAAAAAGTTCACAACAATTAGTTTCAAAAAAATATTTTAGCACACCATAGCATAATTATTATTTTGCAATAATCAGTTACCAAGATTAGAGTACATCATTCATCCAGTCAAAGCTACAAATTAATTGCCTAACATTTTTCTCTGCCCACAAACCACACCAGCTATTCTTTTTATTTTTTAACATCTTTATTAAAGTATAATTGTTTTACAATGGTGTGTTAGTTTCTGCTTGATAACAAAGTGAATCAGTTATACATATACATATGTTCCCATATCTCTTCCCTCTTGTATCTCCCTCCCTCCCAACCTCCCTATCCCACTCCTCCACGCGATCACAAAGCACTGAGCTGATCTCCCTGTGCTATGCGGCTGCTTCCCACTAGCTATCTACCTTACGTTTGGTAGTGTATATATGTCCATGCCTCTCTCTCGCTTTGTCACAGCTTACCCTTCCCCCTCCCCATATCCTCAAGTCCATTCTCTAGTAGGTCTGTGTCTTTATTCCTGTCTTACCCCTAGGTTCTTCATGGCATTTATTTTTCTTAAATTCCATATATATGTGTTAGCATACGGTATTTGTTTTTCTCTTTCTGACTTACTTCACTCTGTATGACAGACTCTAGCTCTATCCACCTCATTACAAATAGCTCAATTTCATTTCTTTTTATGGCTGAGTAATATTCCATTGTATATATGTGCCCCATCTTCTTTATCCATTCATCCGATGATGGACACTTAGGTTGTTTCCATCTCCGGGCTATTGTAAATAGAGCGGCAATGAACATTTTGGTACATGACTCTTTTTGAATTATGGTTTTCTCAGGGTATACGCCCAGTAGTGGGATTGCTGGGTCATATGGTAGTTGTATTTGTAGTTTTTTAAGGAACCTCCATACTGTTCTCCACAGTGGCTGTATCAATTTACATCTCCACCAACAGTGCAAGAGGGTTCCCTTTTCTCCACACCCTCTCCAGCATTTATTGTTTCTAGATTTTTTGATGATGGCCATTCTGACTGCACACCAGCTATTCTTGCATTCCCCCATTGAACTACTTACAAAGCCAGTATTTACACAGACAAGGGTGGAGGAAATAGTAGCAACACTTATAGGACATACTTGTATGATGTAATATGAGCTGTTTTTATTCTCTAACCTTTGTCTCATACTTCACAGCAAACATGTGAAAATATTACCATTTATGAGTTTCTCAAATCTTTCCTTCCTATGTCTTTTACTCCTGTCTCTCTCAATTTCTATTTCAATAAAATTTTTTAACATCTATTAAATATGTGCTACCATTTTAGGTAAGAAGGATACATGCAGGAATACAGTGTTGGCTCATCTCACAAAATATGCAAAGTCTTACGAAGGAAACAAGGCATGCAGACAATTATAATTCAAGCTAACATATGCTAAAATGGGGTGCATGTAAGTTCCTATATATGAAGAAGAGTAAACTCTTCATGTTTTCTAGGAGAACTGAGGACAGCTTCATAGGGGAGGTTATATACTGACTCTATATCTCATGGCTTTTCAATGACTCTGCTCCCTTTCATTTGCTTTCACTTGTTAATTTTATTTTCTCATTAATTTATTTACATAGTAAACATTTATTCTGTGGTTTATTCCACTAACATTTACTGAGGCCCAACTCTAGACTAGACAAAGAAATAATGAATTTTCTGAATTTTTATAATCAGTTTCAACAGTAATGGCTTCTCACATTTTTCTTGAAAGATGAGTGAACATTGAACAACAGATTTGGAAGCTATAAAGAGAGTGTCTAGACAGCTTAAAAATATTACAGACTTCCAATTAATCCTAATTTTATACCCAATTATTGCTAATATTTTTCTAGTATTTCACATGTTCTATAATTCATTTCTTTTGCTTCATGAATGAATACATATATTTAATTTGAAGCACTGGGGCTAAAGATTTTGAAAAGCACAGATTTCTATTTTTGCTTAACTTGCATTCAGATTATGAGATGTACTACTTATCATTAGTGTTACTCACTTTTATTAAAGATATATGCAATAAAATGCTCAAATAGTTACATAGATACTGTCTTTAGATGAACATGTTGAAATTAATCTTTCTGCTGGCAGAAAGTGATGCAACATGTGAGGTATCCATTTGTCCTCTCTCAGTGGGTGCAAATTTTACATTGGCATAAAATCCTTTCTACTGTTTAAGAGAAAATCTTCCTCATCTTTCATATATTAATCATAGTAAAGCATAGCAAGTTGGGTTTAGAGTAGAATATATCCCTAAAAATAATTATATACATTCAGATGATTTCTACTACATGAAATAAGGAATAATGAGGTTACAAAATAGTCTCTTTGTCAAATATAATTATTTATTTTGATAATCACCATGAATAATGCCATATGATCTTAAAATATTTCTTGTTCTTAATGTAATAAAGGAAAATTTAAAAAACTAAGTATCAAAATTATATAATTTAAAGTCCATTAAACAAATATTCAGTGAGTGCTATGAGGGGTTGGCTGAACAAGAAAAAATTCCCTGTTCTTACTTTCAAAGAAATTTTAGGGTAGAGGGGGATACAGTTAAATGCTAGGATTATGTATTCTTTTCCACAGAAACATATGGAGAGACTCTTCAGAGATATTTGGATGAAGAGAGGCAGTTTTCAGAGAGGCCTACCTATCAACCATATTTACTTAACTAAAATATGGATATTCTCACAAGTAATACATGAGTGAAAATTTCACCAAACTCAATTGATATTATTGATGAAAAATTTTCTTTTAGGAAACTTCCCAAGGCACTAAATATTTATTGAGCACCTATTGGAAGAATTAAAATAAATGGGCAAAGAAATACAGGTCCCGGTATTTTCTCTTAAAGAACTACAAATTCTATTTAGAAATTAGAGATAATTATGCCAGGGGTTAAATAATTATCCAAAGGGAAACTAATGCAATAAGCAATGACAAACAGTATGGCAGCTTATAGGTGCCATGTTTATAGAAAAAGAAGACACAGGCACAAAGAGGCTTAACACAACCTCAGAAAGAAAAGCCACATCTGCAAAAAGATGATGGGTGGGATTTTAATGGATGGTACATATATTGATGGGGTCAAAGGAAAGACGGAGGCAAAGAAAAGACAGAGGCAAAGACAATGAGATACCCTAGCATTAAGTGTATATGGAGGATACTGAGATAGCTAAAAGAAGGATGCCTCTTCAAACATGGCATCCATTAAAAAAAATTAATCCATAAATACTGATAGAACATGTACTCTGTGCCAGGCACTAGGGTCAGAGAAAGTAAGAGTTGAATGGGTGCAGCCTCTGATATTTGGGTGCAGTCTCTAATATTTAGAACCTACATATTTTTCTATATAGAAAATCTGCAGAGAAAACATATATGCAACACAAATATTCAGTGCTCTTTCACAGGTTTAAATTTAAGTAACATATATGTACATGTATACATATTTGTATATTTACATTATATAAGTAAATTCTGTGTGTGGATAGATAGATATAGATACACTCACACCAATATATATATTTTTTTAAAGGAGATGTTGGGGGTAGGAGTTTATTAATTAATTAATTTATTTTTGCTGTGTTGGGTCTTCGTTTCTGTGCGAGGGCTTTCTCTAGTTGTGGTAAGCAGGGGCCACTCTTCATCACGGTGCGCAGGCCTGTCACTATCGCGGCCTCTCTTGTTGCGGAGCACAGGCTCCAGACACGCAGGCTCAGTAGTTGTGGCTTACGGGCCTAGTTGCCCCGCGGCATGTGGGATCCTTCCAGACCAGGGCTCGAACCCATGTCCCCTTCATTAGCAGGCAGATTCTCAACCACTGCACCACCAGGGAAGCCCTCACACCAATATTAATCAATATATTCATCAACCAGTCATAAAATTATGCTGTAACAAGTACTATGCCAGGTACTTTATATAAGATACTTTATTTGTAGTCTCTACAGATGTAGGAAATATGATCGTTAGGCTCATTTTATGGGTAAGACTATTATTTATATTTCCACTATCAACAAGAATTTAAAGAAAATCATTTTACTTGAGTAATCTTGTCTTTTCTATATATTTAAAACAGTGTTTTTTGAGAAATAAAATGTTTTTTTCACAGAAAATGCTTCCAGAATAAATGCCCAGCACAATTAAAACTTCATGAAGATGTACTAAATTCTTAAAATGCTAAAGTTCGTATATTGCCACATCTAACCTGCATCTCATTTAGAACTTAGAAACTATAAAATTTAATTCTATAATTAATTATGGATATAAAATTAGAGGGTAAAATATTTTCAAATCAACAAATTCAAGTAACATAATAAACATAATTTGATATTTTAATTAAAATTTGGTCCTGTTTACAAAATATTTGTAATGATAATTCCTAAATGTTGACATTATGTAATTTAAATATCCTCTGAAATTTTAAAGTTTACAGTTTGGTGCTACAGTTTAGTAGTTGGGCATCACTCTATTGCTATTAGGCAGGAATGGTGAAATTTGATTAATATTTAACAGAAGCATCAGAAGATACAATTATGGAAAGATTTATGAAGTCATTTCCCTTTTCTGAAAATATGAATGTATTTAAAAACAATTGATCTTGAAACCACTGGAATTGCTTTCCTGCCTACCTTTTTAATCTTCCATCATCTATCCTTTCTGGGACAGTAATTTTTCTTATACATTTGATTAGGCCTATTACTTTTACTGCCTTAGCTCTTTCTCCTTAAGATTATCAAATTATCTTCAAGTTGTATTGCAATCACTTCAGACATGTCTACCTCTCCATATTTTCCAACAAAAAAATTAGAAGTAAAAAACAAAACAGTATCAGTAACTACACATTTTCTCTATCAAACAACTGTGCTATTTGTCAATATACCATTTTCAAATCCCTCATATACTGCCCTTTTGTACCCTTCCCTTGATCCTTTCCTGAAAAGATTCTTTTCGGGAAAGATAATTTTAATATGCAATGCTATTTTTATTCTAAGCCTTTATTCAGCAAACAAGTGTAAAGGAAGATAAATTGTCTTAAAAAATTGTTTTCAATTATTAAAAATCTAATGTTTTTCTCTTCAGAAGAACTTTTAATCATTCTATTTCTGAAGACAGGAGATATTTCACGTGATTGATTTTTCTATCAAGAGTTTCAATGTTATGAAATTTAGTATAAAAATAAAATATCTTGCTCTTTACTATTCATTAATCAGAACCTAATTCATTCTTTGAAGAAGACATAAGTTTTCTTTATTTGGCCCGACTAAATACCTGATTGCTTCAAAAAACATTTTGAGTAAATGAAATTCCTAACCTGGATGGAAAATGAAATCCATCTCAACCTTGCTCTCTCATAGTTAGCTTTTACCTTTGTTCGGTAATGCTACAAATTTCTCTCTCTCTCTCTCCCCCCACCCCAACATGTTTCATCTCTCTTTCTTCATTCCCATTACTTTTTTTTCCCTCTCACAGCAAAAGACAAAAGTCAGAAGGGTGGTATTTTCTATTTGAGTCAGGAGAAAAATTTGAAAATAAATGAATAGTACACTGACAACATTTTCAGAATTCATAGCAAGCATTTTATTGAATTTAATAATCTTCAAGTGCAAAGGGATTGTCTTTTAAGTCTCTGACTAGGAAAGTCAGAGATTCAGTCAGAGGCTATTCATAGAAACAGGTGCTTAAATTTTTTCTTACTGGACAGGATTTTAAGAACCAGAATAATGACATCATTGTAGAGAAGAGATACTGGAGGTTCACGGGGGGAGAAGTGTCTTTCCCCTTGTTACCCAACTTACTAGCTTACCATCTGCTGGCAAACAAGGTCCAGCTTTGTGTCCATCCACAGAGGGGAAAGATTTATCCGTGGTTGGCAATCACAGTTACTCCTCTTCTTCAGGTCACAGTTCCACCATGAACCATGAGGAGAATTCAGTGAGGAAGAATTCCAGAAATTCACTCTGAGCACACTTCCATTCACCCACATGGAAGAGGGCTCTGCACTGGTAACCCTTGGCCTTACAGAAATTGTCCAGGATAAAGCAACTAAAGGATATTAGGTTATTTTTGTGAATCTATGCAGGTTTTAAAATGGTGATTTACTAGTTTCTCCTACAGTCAACTAGATGACAGTTTAAATTTTACTAAATGTTTTGGTCAAAAACAAATGCTAAATTAACTGCAGATAAATGTCCATAACTTCATTGTAATGAAGTAGATAATCAGTACATTAAACAAGATGGCTTGGATTTGAATCCCAGCTCTGCCACTTAAGATCTGTGTAAATTTGAGCAAAAACTCTTGGTAACTCAATTTTCTTAGCTTTAAAATGGAGACAATAAATTTAACTTTATCTTTGTGCTATTTCGAGGATGGAACAACTCAAAACATGTTGAACTCTTGGAATAAACTGACACACAGTAAGAACTCAAAGATGTAACTAGTAATTAAATATTAAATAAACTTAAAAATATTTTTCATTGCTGTCCATGCCTTGCTACAGCTAGTTCCCCAGTGATCTTCATTTCTAGGCTCTGCTTACCCCATTTTCCTTGCAGTCCGGGGAAGTAATGGCTTAATCCATGACTAATTTCTGGGTTGGATCACTGTCCTCTATTTACCCTTTCAGGTCTTTCTTCACCTTGTAACTAGCTCCCCATCTTTGAAATTATCTGGTGTGGATTCTCTTTTGTTGATTAACCCCTGATACCTCTGCCCAAACTCAATATAAATTTATTTTCTACTACTCACTTCTGTCCCTTAGGACTGTGTATTATATGTTTACATCTTAATGGCTACCAAGATGTATACATGAGTATAATATTTTACATCATCTTTATATTGCTCCCTACCCAGTATATATCTCTGTGCATTTCAATAGATTTTAAAATTATAAGGTAGATATTTATCAAAGTAATTATATATTAAAGTGTTTGTAATATGTGCCTAATGAAAAATATTTGAAGAAAGTGTATCAAATATTAACAGTGATATATCTGGAAGATGGAATTTGGATTACATTTTATTCCCTTTATTATTCTTTTTAACAGAAATTATTTGGTGTTTCCAAAAAAGTTTACAAGAAATACATATTGCTTATGATCTGGCAATTCCACTCCTGGCATATATCTGGAAAAAACTAAAACACTAATTGGAAAAAACTATAAAACACCAATGTTCATAGCAGCTTTATTTACAATAGCCGAGATGCAGAAGCAACCCAAGTGCCCATCAACAGACAATTGAATTAGAACATGTGGTATATATATGTACAATGGAATATTACTTAGCCATTAAAAAGACTGAAATTCTGCCATTTGAAGCAACATGGATGGACCTAGAGAATATTATGCTAGTGAAATAAGTCAGAGAAAGACAAATACTGTATAATAGCATATGTGGAATCTAAAAAAATCAATAATACAAATGAATGTATATGCAAAACAGAAACAGACTCGTAGACATAGAAAACAAACTTGTAGTTACCAAAGGGGAGAGTGAAGGGGAAAGGGACAAATTAGGGGTATGAGGTTAACAGATACAAACTACTATGTTTAAAATAGATAAACAACAATGATACACTGTATAGCATAGGAAATAATAGCCATTATCTTGTAATAACCTATAATGGAGTATAACCTGCAAAAATGCTGAATCACTATGCTGTACACCTGAAACTAATATAATATTGTAAAGCAACTAGTTCAATAAAAAAGAAAAATATATATTGCTTTTATAATCAGAAAAAAATCTATATATCCAAATGGGCTAATGCAGTTTTATAATTGTTCACGGTTATGGACATTTACTTAGAAACAGTAAGCATATTAAAAGATATTATGGAGCTTCCCTGTGGCGCAGTGGTTGAGAGTCCGCCTGCCGATACAAGGGACACACGTTCGTGCCCCGGTCCGGGAAGATCCCACATGCTGCGCAGCGGCTGGGCCCGTGAGCCATGGCCGCTGTGTCTGCATGTCTGGAGCCTGTGCTCTGCAACGGGAGAGGCCACAACAGTGAGAGGCCCGCGTACAGAAAGAAAAAAAAAGATATTATGTATTGCCTATTTTAGGAAAATCCACCCTTAAAGTCTAATCCAAACTCAGTCCTTTGAACACAAAATAGTGCTTCCTTCTAGAGAAATATTACAGTTGGAAATGATTTTATTTAATTTTTTTTTTTTTTTTGCGATACGCGGGCCTCTCACTGTTGTGGCCTCTCCCGCCGCGGAGCACGGGCTCCGGACGCGCAGGCCCAGCGGCCATGGCCCACGGGCCCAGCCGCTCCGCGGCACGCGGGATCCTCCCAGACCGGGGCACGAACCCGTGTCCCTCGCATCGGCAGGCGGACTCTCAACCACTGCGCCACCAGGGAAGCCCAATGATTTTATTTAAAATGTTATGATTTGGAAACTTGAGGCTGGTTAGTTCATTTCTTAGTCTATGCTTAGTTATATGTTGCCTCAGCCTGTCTATGCTCCTTGCTACATCAGGTCCCCCAATGATTATTAGCTACTTTATGGGAGGCATCGGGTTCTATCTTCTAATCTCCCACTGTTCTTTCATAAACAGGTAATAATGATGATAATAACAATAACAGTAATAATAAGACATCTATTTACCATCTAAATTAGACATCATAGGACATCATCTCTTGTCGTTACAACCAAATGGAATATTATCATCATTTTACAGATGAGGAACATGTGCAAGAGAAATTAATTTGCATAAGCTCACAGTCCATTAGGTGGTAGAACCTAGATTCAAAAGGAATCTTTTATTTTATAAAAGAATACAATAATTATATCTTAATCCTTTAAATATAATATATCATCTTTTGGGAGGCATTGAAATCCTTGAGGAATGAAGAATGCATATTCTGGCGGGAATGTTTCTTCTGCAGATGTATGTTCTTCCTATACCACAGATCACAGAGGCTCGAGTACAACACTAGATATGAGAGAGCTTGTTTTAACCATGAACGTGTTTCACGGGGCACAAAAGCTACTGATTACCTCATCAATTACTGAAGTCAAATCTGCTTCCTTCTTTCACATCCCCCCACAGGCTTTTTTTTTTTTTCTCCCTGCCAAACTGTTTATTGAATTTTGCCATCAGTATGGGGTGTCTCTTGTTGTATCTTAGAATCCTAGGATTCAGGGAGGTGGTAAAGTGGCAATGGTGAATTTGGGAATCTGGTCTCCCAAAAGTACCTTCCGCTCTACCCCTGATTCTACAATGGCTGCCGGGCGGATCACCCCTCCACTGGAGCCGTCCCGCTCCATGGCCAAAGCGAGAGCTGCCCCCCTTCTTGGGGGTCCCAGCCCATAATGATGATTCTTGCTGTCAGGTCTTCTGGGTATCGGTAACTCATCTCCTTAAATAGGCTGGCTGACGTGTGTACCAGCGGAGGCTCATTTAGCTCAATGCTTTGGAAACCAAGCTGATAAGTGACTGCGTCACTGCGCTACTGCCTGGCTATCAGCTGCTGAGCCTGAGCGGCAGCAAAAAATACGGCCATGAATAGGGGTCAGCTTGTCAGTCAACCGATTGGCGATGTATGACCCAGTGGTTGTTCTGGAGTCGGCTCCTAGAACCACGCCCCAATCAAATTGCACGGCCATGAGAGTGTTCCCTGTTGAGACTTTCCGGTTTTCCCAGTTGGGGGTAATGGCCTCAGGCCCCTAGGCTGGTGCTGGCCGCGCTCCCCGAGGTCTCCGCCATCTTCTCCTCCCGTACGGCCACAAAGCAACTGTCGTAAAGCACCACAACTCTAGCACTTCCAAAAAGTCTCCAAGGAAGAATTATAATACTGTATGTTAATATTCCAAATATTTAAAAATAATTTCTCTTCTTAAAATCTTGTCTGACATTTATCTGAGAAGGTACCACCTGCTGTAATGAACTGATCATTAGAGAAGGAAGGAAAAGTGGACCAGCAGACCAGAGAATCCAAACTACAGTGTATGTGTGTGTGTGTGTGTGTGTGTGTGTGTGTGTGTGTTCCACATTAGAGAACTAGTTTCTTATCTCTCTATTTCCTCACCATCACCACTATGGGGGGGGGGGGAGTGAAAGGGGGAGAAAGAAAAAGAGATAAGATTTGTCTTCAAACCTGTTCTGAAAGGAGCTTGGAAATAACTTCAGAGGCTCCAATACCACTGAAATATAAGCAGTACCAGTTTGCCTATTTAGAATTGCTCTTTAAAATTTGAATCTACTTGAATGAGTACCCTAGATAGCCTGAGATAGAAACGTTTTCTTCCCTGTAGGACAAGGAATTTACTTTTCTTTCCCTTTTACAGTATAAATCAGTAGACTTGTATAAATATCAACAAATTGCTTTCCAAAAAGCTTAAATTATTTTACTTTTCAACAAGTAGTATGAGAGTTTACCTGTCTCATTAAAACTTTAAATATTAATATTGTTTATTGCTAATTTGATAGTTTAAAAATTCATTTCTGTGTTAATCTGCATTTCTTTTACTGTCAGAATGACTACATTTTCATGAATTTATCAATCATATGTGTTTCCTCTTTTGTGAATTATCTCTTTGTGGGCTTTGACATCTTCTTTTGAGTACCCTCATAGACTATAGGTATTATCTGATTGCTTTATTTATTACCATAGTTAATAATTTTATTTTCAACTTACAGTTTTAATTTTTTATATTCACACAAAATTTTTAATGTTTTAGGTCAGATCTATTAATCTTGCTTTTTATGCTATATTTTATCACTTTGATACACAGAATGTTATTCCCATCCAGAGATAAGGCAAATATTCACCTACATTTTTGTCTAGCTTTTTAATCTGTTCATTTTTTTCACAGTACTTTTGCACAATTGGAACAGTTTTGTGAATGTGAGAGAAATGAGTCTTTCTTGCTAATTTCTCAGTAATTTTATTGAATAAAACAAAATTTCACCAATTATGATATTTCCTAACTTGATTAACTATCAAATGAGAAAGCCCAAAAGAAAACCATGTGCATTCAAGTCAGAGATCATCAAGAGGAAGCCATCAGGCTGCCTCCTACAGCTTTTATTAGAAAGGCAATTCCACGATGAATTTACTGTACTCCAGGGTCTGACTTTCTGCCTGACATAGTCCAAGTGCTGATTTGTCAACACATCAAAAATAGATTTTTCTCCTAGGAGTGATACATCTAAACCAAACTTACACAAGACTGATACACAAAGCCAGATGTCAATGAATTCATTTACAGCGAGAAGTGTAACTGCCACAATGACCACACACTCATGTCTCCAGGATTAGCGCTTTTATTTCAGTAAGGCAGATGGGCAGACAGCTCAGAATAACAATCGAAAATGGCTGGGGTGGGAATTGCTTGGTGGCCCAGTGGTAGCACTTTCACTGCCAGGGCCTGGGTTCAATACCCGGTTGGGGAACTAAGATCCTGCAAGCCGGTGGCACAGCCAAAAAAAAAAAATTGCTTGCTTTTTTCTTTTTTTTTGTCATTAGTCAGCTGATGCTTTACAATATACACAATTGTATGGCTTCTTTATGGTGATTTTATATGCACAATTATGTGCTAATTTCACAATTCACCTCTTTGTGAGTAAGCTAATTTCCAAGTTCTTAGAATATGATTTACTCTAACACCAAAATGCTGATAATAATATTGTTTCTGCTTATCTTTTTCTATTTGTGTTAAATCTTCCTGTTTATTCTTATACTATAGTTCAACTGTCTTTTAACTACATTATTGGTTAAATATGTTTTAATATATGGTAGGGAAATTTTATTTTTACTCCTTTGTTTCATACTATTTTTGCCTCTTTCTTATTATTATTTAAGAACAATTTTAGAAGCATCTTAGCTTTTGAATAAGAAAAAATGACTTTTTTTTCTTTTGCGGTACGCGGGCCTCCCACTGTTGTGGCCTCTCCCGTTGCGGAGCACAGGCTCCAGACGCGCAGGCTCAGCGGCCATGGCTCACGGGCCCAGCCGCTCCGTGGCATGTGGGATCTTCCCAGACCGGGGCACAAACCCGTGTCCCCTGCATCAGCAGGCGGACTCTCAACCACTGCACCACCAAGGAAACCCAAGAGAAAAATGACATTTTGAGATTATTATTGAAATCAAGTTAAGTAAATAAATATTAGAAGAACCAAGATCCTTATACTCTCAGGGCTTCCATTCACAAGCATGATTTGTCTCTTCATTGATTCAATGCTTGTATATTAATAAAATCTTATCTCACTCAGGCTCTACCTAATGTCCTACTATTTTATATTTTATGGGGGGATTATCGACAGGGTACTTTTTCACTGTAACTTATTACTGCTGGTATCCAGAAAAGTTATTCTCAAAAATATTCATTAGAGATAGTCTTATAACCAGGCCATTCGTTGAAGTGTCTCATTATACTTTACTCATTTATGCCCACTAGATCCAGTTTCATCTGGATATTTTTATTCATGAGCAAAGATTTATGACCAGGTACCAGGCACAATGTGAAATTCTGAAGGCACAATGTGAAATTCTGAAGAAACAGAGTAAGGAACTTATAAGCAGTAAACAAAGGGAACTTGTTCTAGTAAATGGGAAAGAATAAAAAGAAAAATGGATAAAGAGAGACGACATTAAAAAGAGGAAGAATAAGTATCCAGCCTAGAGATTCAGTATATTGCTATGTGATGCTTTGTAGATTTGCTTCAAATCATTGTGCTCATTTTCAGTTATAGATTTGTGCTTGACCGTGTTTTTCCTTGCTAACGCCTGCGATTGCTCTATCTCATTTGATTTATAGTGTTGCACTTTTAAATTTTCAATAGATATAATTTTATATATAATTTTATAATGCATGTTATAATATTACATAATATATAACATAATTTATAAAGAAGTATCATTATCAAAAAGACTTGACTCTAGGCATCATTGTTCAGATATCTTTGAATTTCAAACCCTCTGTGAATATGGATAGATCCTACAAGAATCACAGATATCCAAGTGGAATATAGTAAAATAATAACTACCCTTTTTACCTTCGCAAGTTTTAAGCAATGATTGATCACCTTGGAGTGAAGATGTTGAAAATGTACTGTGTAAGGAAGTAGTACAAGCCCTGGGAAACCATGAGCTGTGAACTCAATGGACTTTATAGGTAGTAAAAGTAATAGTTTTCCACATCTAGGGCCTGAAGAATACTGCATTTAACTAAACAGAATTGGGACAATTTTCGTGCAGGAAATCTCTACTTACAGAGACTGTCTTAATCCATTTACTGCTATAACAAAATACCACAGGCTGGGAGGCTTATAAACCACAAACATTTATTTCTCTCAGTTCTAGAGGCTGGGAGTCCAAAATTAGGGTGCCAGCATGGTCAGGTGAGGGCTCTCTTCCAAGTTGCAGACTTCTCATTATATCCTAATAAGTCAGAAGAGGCTAGGGTTCACTCTGGAGCCTCTTTTATAAGGGCACTAATCTCATTTATGAGGGCTCTGTGCTCATGACCTAATCACTTCCCAAAGTCCATCACATTAAGAATCAGATTAACCTAGGAATCTGAGGGGGGACATAAATATTCAGACTATAGCAGATATATTGATCTTTTCCAAATAAGAAAAACTATCAATTTAATCAATATTAGCTTTTTTTTAAAATCCCTGAGCCCAGGAAATTTTCAGATTTCATTGTGCTTTTTGTCTGCAGTTTCTCCTTTTGTATAGTCATAAAGAAATATATTCATAAATTAGAAATTCATCCAGATAATTTATATTCAGCTTTCTATTTTCACATTTCTTTCTAGTCTGATGTGACTAGTATGGCAATTCATATTTGATGGGGTAATAGGGCCCTTTTGTGCCCTTATTTTAGCTACAAATAGCAACTGTATGAAAATACAGGAAAAAAAATTCAGCTGGATGTGGGGAAGTATTTCTAAGATATCACAGAACTAGTGGAAAAGTTATATCTGCTGGCTTGGTGGGGATGTACTTTCTTTGCTATGTTTTTGGTGCTGCTGTGCTTCTAATTGAAAAGAAAATTGAATAATGTTACCAGGACAGCTTTTGGATATATGGTCAATATATATTTTAAAATTTTCAGGCACAGAGAGGAATTCTATACATTTATTTGCAATTTTGCTTTTGAAGTTTCTAGGAATGTGTTTATACATGAGTTATATAACTAAATATAAATCCTGGGTGTATTATACACTATGTGTATTTTTTGTGGATCATGAATTATTTTCAAAGAACATTTTTAGTTCTAAACTGAAATCACAACACACAATCAAATGATCTTTCAACCAAGTGTTTCATCATGAGCAATGTTACCCATACAAGCCTTTTATGCTATCAGCTATCTGTCACAGACTTAAGTAGCCCCAAAACCAGGAACTCCCTTTTCTTTTTTTTAAGAATTGCCTATTTGCATTACTCCAGAAAAATCCACATGTTAAATCATCTACAAACAGACTAAGTAAAATAGTAGCAAGATGCAGTGTGATGTAGAGGAATAAATCTTAATCTGGAAATCAAAAGATGTAGGTTCTGATCACATTTTCACAGCTACTTGTGTGATACTAGGAAAATCAGTCCTTCTGGTATTCAAACATCCTCTACAAAATGAAGTGGTTAGATAAAGTAACCAATGCAAAAATACTCTGACATTCTCATACATCTATGATCAATGGCTGTTGGATGTTTTTGCACAGCAAAAATCATAGAGGTGAAGTGGTCATGGTGAAATTTACCATGATGAATAATCATATGTTTGGGCTTATATTAGGATCTGAGTTTGAATAAATAAAACTTTGAGACTTTTGAACAAAATTATTTTAGCTCTTCTTTCATTTTCTTTTCTATGATTATGTGATCATATGAATTATGATTGGTTTACAAATAATAGTCAACATATTTTACTATGCCACTACATATGGAAACATAGCCTTTAAATAGATTTCTTCTAAGCAAGGTGAATGTGATCAAATTCAAAGACTGAAGTTTGAACTCATATTGCCTGCTTGCATGTAGAAATTGCCTTCTGAGAAAATAATTTGGCCCCTTTAGAGGCAAATTTTCGGAATGTATAGTAAGATACAAGAGGATGTTTTATTATTACAAAGTCCTTGTTTCGCTGACTGGAACTCTGCCATAATACCTCCTGATTCAGAAAAGAATAAACAGTTCATAAACTGGGCTCTGCTGAAGTAATCATTTTCATTAGCACGATTTTCATCTGACCCTGTATTGACTCTGGAGTTCCAATTAACTTAAGTTTAAGCATAATTGTGAACATATGGTAAATGAAGAATACATGAACCTGAGTGAATTTACAAAGTCAGCTATGTAAAAACAGACTCTTAGAGGTCAAACTAAACTAATATGTAAATACATAATAATTCTCACCTCCAGAAACAGAGGTTATTCTCTCTCTGAAAATAATTGCTATCATTCTAGCTTCATAAGTATGTGTTGTTATTGCTTTGTAAGTCAACCTGATTTCAAATCTTGCTTTTCCTTCTATTTTATAATCCTTATTATAGTATCTTATATTGATCTCTTCTCATTTAAAAATGTTCCTATTTTCTTAATGCATACACAATTAACCTTGTCTAGAACAATCCTGTTTTTATATAAAATTTCAAGCTGGTGAAGGCCTATATAAAAGGAAAACTGCTGAAAGCAGTAAATTGCTCAGTTTACATTCTCCAACATCAGCATTTCTAAACGTCCCTCTTTACCCAGTAAGTATCCATCTATGCTTACTCTTTCCATAATGGTTTCAGCTTCTTTAAAATCCAAGCTGCTGACCACTCTTTCATAGGGTAGAATTCATATAAAAAATATAAAGAAATAAAGGCTTTGTAACGATTGCAATTCAATCCTAAATTATTTGAAGAGCTAAGGGCTGATCACTAATTTGGAAGTTGAATGAGGATACCCATACAAATGATTTTCATTTCTATCTTATGTTTTAATGTAAAAAGTATTTGCAGAAGTATTAAGTATATTTTAATTCCCTCCTTTGCTATTTAAGAGCGATGCTTGGCCATTAATAATGTATATTTGCTGACTAGCTCCTTTATTGTGAATAATTCAATAAAATTATTTTGTACTTCAAAGAAATAGTCAACTTCCTAATATTCTTTGTATTATCTGATGTATGTTTAGGGAAATCATCACAGTAGCTTACCACCAATTATAATATTACTGATACAAAAATTAAAGAGCACATAAGAATGATTACAGGGCTTCCCTGGTGGTGCAGTTGTTAAGAGTCTGCCTGCCAATGCAGGAGACACGGGTTTGAGCCCTGGTCCAGGAATATCCCACATGCCACGGAGCAACTAAGCCCGTTAGTCACAACTACTGAGCCTGCACCCCTAGAGCCTGTGCTCTGCAACAAGAGAAGCCACCGCAATGAAGAGCCTGTGCACTGCAAGGAAGAGTAGCCCCCACTCACCACAACTAGAGAAAGCCCACGCGCAGCAACGAAGACCCAACGCAGCCAAAAATAAATAAATTAATTAGATAAATAACATTTTTTAAAAAAGAATAATTATAGGAAAGTAACTGTGAGACATTTGAGGTTACTTCTGTTGAAATTAATTGAAAGCCAAAGAAAGTACTTGATTTTGCTCAAGCAAACAGAATCTTCTTAACTCAAAGTCCCAACCTCATTTAATTTTTTATTGAATTTTATTTTTTTATACAGCAGGTTCTTATTAGTTATCCATTTTATACATATTAGTGTATACATGTCAATCCTAATCTCCCAATTCATCCCACCACCACCCCCCTCCACCACTTTCCCCCCTTGGTGTCCATATGTTTGTTCTCTACACCTCTGTCTCTATTTCTGCCCTGCAAACTGGTTCATCTGTACCATTTTTCTAGGTTCCACATATAATTTTGATTCTCTCCCAGATCTGAAGCCCAAACACTATCCAACTCTTCAATTTTCTTGCAAAGCACCTGATAACAAAACAAGACAAGGTATAGAACATGATAAAACTGGAAAGCACATGCATTTTTGAGATAGAGAAAGAATGCAGGAATGATCACACACCAAACCTTGTGCTTGGGACAGAGTGGATGGCAGATTGCTGACTAAACTTATGACTAATATTGATACAGTGACAATGCAAGAATGACTTATCCACCTGTCTTAACAAGAATGACCCTGCATGTAATGCAAACACATTCAACAATAAGGTTACAATAATGTTCAGCACCATGGCAAAAACATAAATTAGAACAATTTATGAGCATCTTTGAATTATAATATTACAGATTTCACTCTTAAATTCTCCTTTCCTTAACTGAAGAACAAAGTGGTTTATTCAGGAATGCGTTCATTTCATCTAATACTAGCTTAACTACAGATACTCAAAATCCCTATAAATAACTGTGCTGGTCTCCTGCGGTCCTCACAATAAACACTTCTATAAAAAAAGAGTCCTGTGAAATGGATGCATACATCATAGAAATACAAAGGTAGAAAAGCCACTTTTGTCACCTAAAAACTATTGTACAGGGAGAGTCTTGATTTTTAATATCATAAAGAGAAATAATTTTATGCGCCTTCATTCATACAATATTTGTATTTTATTCATACTGAGAAAAAGGATTATATTGAGTATTTAGAATTCTTTTGTAAGACTAAAAAAAAGAATGTTTCTATAAACACGGCATTTTGAATTCTATCCTGAAGAGATATATGCAAGCAGTGATGTTTCATGTTAAACTATAATTTTTATTTTCCTCAAATTTTCTATTATGTATTCTCCCTGTAACTTATTTAAACATCTTAAAATGATCTAAGTGAGGATATTTTATACAATGTAATAAATGTTTTCTACTGCAGATAAAACTCATCTCTTTTTTCTTTCTGAATGTAGAATATCTGGTCTCTAATCTTTAGGCTATATGCGTAAATTCTTTGGTGAATGCTATCAAGCAACACATTAGTCCTGTGTTTACAGTGACTGTATATAAACATTTGGGCAATGAATGAGACATTTAGTTAAATCAGTTTTTTTCTTGTGTTTGAATATTTTATGTTCTAGCTATATTGTTCTTGGCAATAGTGATACTTTTCTTCTTGGCTTTGTTTGCCCACTGGATATGTTTCACAGTGGTCTTCCTTCTGATATAACACTTGATAAAAATTACGAGTGGTCAGACAGTGTGGCCCAGTAATTTTTTTATGATTCTATAATACCTTCAACTCTGTGATTTCTAAAATTTAAAGAATCATAGAAAACTGTGAGTGTGTAAGGAGTCTCAGGAGCATCTAAGACTTTACATTCTTTTTTTGTTGTAGAAGTCTTTTATTTTTTAAGATCAAACTCTAAATATGGTTTTTATGCAATAACTTTATGAAGTATCTAAAAAATATCTCAGGTTGCTCCACTAAGACAATACTACCCCTTCCCTGTTCATCACTCAATTTTGACTAGTCATCTTCCACCTTACTAACTTTATTGATTGTACTGTATACTAACAAAATTATTAATATTTACTTGTAACAGACACTCCTATAAATAAAAATAGCCCATGAAGTCTGAAAATATAAATAAAAATTTATCTAGTATAACCACATTAAAATTAATTAAAGTAATATTTAGGAAAAAACTTTGTCAAACTCATGAAAACTATAGGTAAATATACTACAAAAAATATATCACAAAAGAATTTTGAAAACAGCAAACAACTCCAAAAATTTTTAAAGTACTGTAGAGCAGATTAAAAGAAAATTCAAAAAAGCAAATAATGTTGATAAAAGCAGATATTAAAACACAGATGCAAAAAGACGAAAGAAATTAATTTTTATGCTTGTTCTTTGAAGAATAAATTGCAAATGTCTAGCAGTAATAGTCACAGGGAATTAAAAAGGAGAAAGCACAGATAAATTAAGAATGAAAAAGAAAAACTGATAAAATAGAAATATATGTAGAACAATAACTAGAATAAACTGTATGCCAATAAATTAGTAAAGCTAATTGTAATTGATAGTTTTCCAGGAAATTTTAAATTACCAAATTTGACTCACAAAGGTACAGCACACTTAAATGAAATATAACCATTAAAGAAGCTGAACTTGTAGTCAAAAATTTCATAAAGGACACCAGAAAGACTTTTTATTGGCATGTTAATCATATCTTCAAGGACAGTTAATTCATAACTTACACAAAATATTTCAAAGATAAAGCAGGAAAGATATCCAACTGGTTTTTAAAGAATAGTACAACTTTTATGCAATAATTGGAAAAGTATGCAAAAAATTAGTAATTTTTTTAACTTATAAATTTAAATCTAAAAACTTCAGATAAAATATTTTCAGACAAAATCAAGTAGAGTGCCAAAAATAATATATCAGGATAAAGTAGTACTTATCCTTTGAATATAAAAGTAATTCACGGGACTTCCCTGGTGGCGCAGTGGTTGAGAGTCTGCCTGCCAATGCTACGAAAACGGGTTTGAGCCCTGGTCCGGGAAGTTCCCACATGACGCAGAGTGGCTAGGCCCGTGCACTACAACTGCTGAGCCTGCGCTCTGGAGCCCGTGGGCCACAGCTGCTGAGCCTGTGTGCCACCACTGCTGAAGCCCGTGCACCTAGAGCCCGTGTTCCACAATGGGACAGGCCACTGCAGTGAGAGGCCCATACACCACAGCAAGGAGTGGCCCCCACTCGCCACAGATGGCAGGGCCCATGCACAGCAATGAAGACCCAATGCAGCCAAAAATATATAAATAAATAAATTTATTTTTTAAAAAAGTAATTCACCATCATAAATCTATCTGTATAATGCACTTCATAAACAGAAAAATTATTCTACAAAATCCAACAAGTCTTCTTGATTTAAAAAGACTTAGCAAGCCAGGCATATATGAGATTTCTTTTCTACTAAAAAATTGCAGCAAATATACATTTTGTACACTTTGTATATTTATGCTTTATCTTTTTTATTAACTGAGCTGAACATTTGTCTAATGTATATTTTTAAAATATTGACTAACTTGATTACTCTTTTCTTCATTAATTTCTGATTTTTATTATTTATTATATTTTCTTTATAATTTTCCCAAGTTTTTTAATTTGAAGATTTAATTTGTTCTATACATATGTGAATATGTATATATATATGATTAAGTGTTTAAGGCTGTAAATTTTCCTATGATCATTGGCTTTATATTTAAATATTAGATTCTGATATGTAATATTTTAATTATTATACTATCATAGGGATTAATAATTCTAAGAAAATTGATGAACTGATTCTCAGTTTTATCCAAAAATCTAGTCTGTTAAATAGTTATCGTAAAAAAAATTTTAAACATTATTAAAAAGTGTTAGTATTTACTGGTTCAATATTAGAGGCATAAATAAATGGAAGAGAAGTTGGGTAAGAAAGACATGCATAGGCATATAAATGAGTTTACTATTAGGTAAATTTGGCTTTTAAGTTTAGCTGGAGAAAGATGGACTATTTAATAATAAAGAGAGTTTGGACATTTGATCATGTATTTGGAAAAAAACAAAAGCTAAACTTCTATTCAAAAATTTACATAACAGCAAGAGTCTGATGAATTTAAGTACACATAATAGAGCATAAATATGCTAGAAGGAAACAAATGGTTTTATTTTGTAATGTTGGAATGTGGAAAGTTTTACTAAAAAGACACTACATGTATGTATACATATGAGATTTTATAATGTAAAATTATTCATCTTAAGAAAGAACTTATGACAGAATTAAAAAGCCTAGTGGCAAACTGGCATAAAAATTTGCAATGTGCAATTACAAAATTTATTCATATTAACAATATATAAATATATCTTACCAACAAATGAAAAAAGAACCTTCCAAAAAACCTGAGCAAAATGCACTAGCAAAATTCACTTCTGAAAAGTTACTATTTCATCAATACTTGAACATGTGCACAAATATATACAAGTGTACATAAATATACCCACTTATATACACATACACATATTTATGTGCTATGGTTAAAAATTATACGTCTATTTTAAGAAAATAGAAAAATAAATTATGGCACATATGTATTATGAAGCTATTAAAAAGAATGTGATTTATGCACATCAAAAGATTTCAAAGACAAATGTCTTTGTGTGTGTGTGATCATACACTAAGAGAGGAAACAATAAAAGAGAGAACAAAAGAGTGGCTTCCTCTACGGTATACAATGGGATGAGCAAGGAAGAATTTTCTTATTGTGTATAATAATTAGTGTTTGATATTTGTATAATACAGATACATAATTTTAATTTTTAAAAATTAAGTATTAGTGTTAAAATACTAGAATCAAAATACTTCGCATTCTATTGTTATTTCTTATCTTTCATATCTAGTGGATGACATAAATTTTTAATGTCTTTACAGATGTACATCCACATTTATACATTTGGAATTCGTAAGGTTGGGGTATTAAAATGGAAGGGACATAATTAAAACTTATTTTGATATATAAGGAAAGGATCATCCATTTTTGTATCCTCTGCAGAATGTGGAAAGAAGTTCATATTCCATAGCTTTTGTTTGTTTTCCTTTATGTTATTTTTGGTTCACTTTGCATGAAACATCACAGTATAGGAGAATATGATCACTGATACCATGAGAGTGTGAAATGGATGTACTGAGTAACTCTGGAGAAAAGCTTTATGTGGAGCTTTGACAATCAGAAAATGGTAGAAAGAAGTTAAAGTAAAAAAAATTAAAAATACATTTAAACGTGCTAAGGAGTATTTATTGCATTAACAGAGTCTCTGCTTATAACTAATACAAAATAATTATTAAAATAATTTTTCTAAAATATATAACATTAAATATGTGGCTATATAACTGACCACATAAATAATCACAGTTCAGTAAAAATACAAAATTGAAAAATTTTAAATAGTTGATTATTAAACCAGTTTTTTTTTACATCTTTATTGGAGTATAATTGCTTTACAATGGTGTGTTAGTTTCTGCTTTATAACAAAATGAATCAGTTATATATATACATATGTTCCCATATCTCTTCCCTCTTGCATCTCCGTCCCTCCCACCCACCCTATCCCACCCCTCCAAGAGGTCACAAAGCACCGAGCTGATCTCCCTGTGCTATGCGGATGCTTCCCACTAGCTATCTACCTTACGTTTGGTAGTGTATATATGTCCATGCCTCTCTCTCGCTTTATCACAGCTTACCATTCCCCCTCCACATATCCTCAAGTCCATTCTCTAATAGGTCTGTGTCTTTATTCTTATCTTACCCCTACATTCTTCATGACATTTTTTTCCTTAAATTTCATATATATGTGTTGGCATACGGTATTTGTCTCTCTCTTTCTGACTTACTTGACTCTGTATGACAGACTCTAGCTCTATCCACCTCATTACAAATAGCTCAATTTTGTTTCTTTTTATGGCTGAGTAATATTCCATTGTATATATGTGCCACATCTTCTTTATGCATTCATCCGATGATAGACACTTAGGTTGTTTCCATCTCCAGGCTATTGTAAATAGAGTTGCAATGAACATTTTGGTACATGACTATTTTTGATTATGGTTTACTCAGGGTATATGCCCAGTAGTGGGATTGCTGGTTCATATGGTAGTTGTATTTGTAGTTTTTTAAGGAACCTCCATACTGTTCTCCACAGTGGCTGTATCAATTTACATTCCCACCAACAGTGCAAGAGGGTTCCCTTTTCTCCACACCCTCTCCAGCATTTATTGTTTCTAGATTTTTTGATGATGGCCATTCTGACTGGTGTGAGATGATATCTCATTGTAGTTTTGATTTGCATTTCTCTAATGATTAATGATGTTGAGCATTCTTTCATGTGTTTGTTGGCAGTCTGTATATCTTCTTTGGAGAAATGTCTATTTAGGTCTTCTGCCCATTTTTGGATTGGATTGTTTGTTTTTTTGTTATTAAGCTGCATGAACTGCTTATAAATTTTGGAGATTAATCCTTTGTCAGTTGCTTCATGTGCAAATATTTTTTCCCATCCTGAGGGTTGTCTTTTGGTCTTGTTTATGGTTTCCTTTGCTGTGCAGAAGCTTTGAAGTTTCATTAGGTCCCATTTGTTTATTTTTGTTTCTATTTCCATTTCTCTAGGAGGTGGGTCAAAAAGGATCTTGCTGTGATTTAAGTCATAGTGTCCTGCCTATATTTTCCTCTAAGAGTTTGATAGTTTCTGGCCTTACATTTAGGTCTTTAATCCATTTTGAGCTTATTTTTGTGTATGGTGTTAGGGAGTGATCTAATCTCATACTTTTACATGTACCTGTCCAGTTTTCCCAGCACCACTTATTGAAGAGGCTGTCCTTTCTCCACTGTACATTCCTGCCTTCTTTATCAAAGATAGGGTGACCGTATGTGCCTGGGTTTATCTCTAGGCTTTCTGTCCTGTTTCATTGATCTTTCTGTTTTTGTGCCAGTACCATACTGTCTTGATTACTGTAGCTTTGTAGTATAGTCTGAAGTCAGGAAGCCTGATTCCTCCAGCTCCGTTTTTTGTTCTCAAGATTGCTTTGGCTATTCGGGGTCTTTTGTGTTTCCATACAAATGGTGAAATTTTTTGTTCTAGTTCTGTGAAAAATGCCAGTGGTAGTTTGATAGGGATTGCATTGAACCTGTAGATTGCTTTGGGTAGCAGAGTCATTTTCACATTGTTGATTCTTCCAATCCAAGAACATGGTATATCTCTCCATCTGTTTGTATCATCTTTAATTTCTTTCATCAGTGTCTTATAATTTTCTGCATACAGGTCTTTTGTCTCCTTAGGTAGGTTTATTCCTAGATATGTTATTCTTTTTGTTGCAGTGGTAAATGGGAGTGTTTTCTTGATTTCACTTTCAGATTTTTCATCATTAGTGTATAGGAATGCCAGAGATTTCTGTGCATTAATTTTGTATCCTGCTACTTTACCAAATTCATTGATTAGCTCTAGTAGTTTTCTGGTAGCATCTTTAGGATTCTCTATGTATGGTATCATGTCATCTGCAAACAGTGACAGCTTTACTTCTTCTTTTCCAATTTGGATTCCTTTTATTTCCTTTTCTTCTCTGATTGCTGTGGCTAAAACTTCCAAAACTATGTTGAATAAGAGTGGTGAGAGTGGGTAACCTTGTTTTATTCCTGATCTTAGTGGAAATGCTTTCAGTTTTTCACCATTGAGGATGATGTTGGCTGTGGGCTTGTCATATATGGCCTTTATTATGTTGATGAAAATTCCCTCTATGCCTTCTTTCTGCAGGGTTTTTATCATAAATGGGTGTTGAATTTTGTCAAAAGCTTTCTCTGCATCTACTGAGATGATCATATTGTTTTTCTCCTTCAATTTGTTAATATGGTGTATCACGTTGATTGATTTGCGTATACTGAAGAATCCTTGCATTCCTGGAATAAACCCCACTTGATCATGGTGTATGATCCTTTTAATGTGCTGTTGGATTCTGTTTGCTAGTATTTTGTTTAGGATTTTTCTATCTATGTTCAACAGTGATATTGGCCTGTAGCTTTCTTTCTTTGTGACATCTTTGCTTCTGGTATCAGGGTGACATGGCCTCATAGAATGAGTTTGGGCGTGTTCCTCCCTCTGCTATATTTTGTAAGAGTTTGAGAAGGATAGGTGTTAGCTCTTCTCTACATGTTGGATAGAATTCGCCTGTGAATCCATCTGGTCCTGGGCTTTGGTTTGTTGCAAGATTTTTAATCACAGTTTCAATTTCAGTGCTTGTGATTGGTCTGTTCATATTTTCTATTTCTTCCTGATTCAGTCTTGGAAGTTATGCATTTCTAAGAATTTGTTCATTTCTTCCAGATTGTCCATTTTATTGGCATAGAGTAGCTTGTAGTAATCTCTCATGATCTTTTGTTTTTCTGCATTGGCAGTTGTTACTTCTCCTTTTTCATTTCTGATTCTATTGATTTGAATCTTCTCCCTTTTTTTCTTTTCTTTTTTTTTTTTAAACATCTTTATTGGGGTATAATTGCTTTACAGTGGTGTGTTAGTTTCTGCTTTATAACAGAGTGAACCAGTTATACATATACATATGTTCCCATATCTCTTCCCTCTTTGTCTCCCTCCCTCTCACCCTCCCTATCCCACTCCTCCAGGCAGCCACAAAGAACTGATCCAGTATCCCTGTGCCATGCAGCTGCTTCCCACTGGCTATCTACCTTACATTTGTTAGTATATATATGTCCATGTCTCTCTCTCGCCCTATCACAGCTCACCCTTCCCCCTCCCCATATCCTCAAGTCCGTTCTCCAGTAGGTCTGTGTCTTTATTCCTGTTTTACCCCTAGGTTCTTCATAACATTTTTTTTCCTAAATTCCATATATATGTGTTAGCATACGGTATTTGTCCTTCTCTTTCTGACTTACTTCACTCTGTATGACAGACTCTAGATCTATCCACCTCATTACAAATAGCTCAATTTCGTTTCTTTTTATGGCTGAGTAATATTCCATTGTATATATGTGCCACATCTTCTTTATCCATTCATCCGACGACGGGCACTTAGGTTGTTTCCATCTCCGGGCTATTGTAAATAGAGCTGCAATGAACATTTTGGTACATGACTCTTTCTGAATTCTGGTTTCCTCAGGGTATATACCTAGTAGTGGGATTGCTGGGTCATATGGTAGTTCTATTTGTAGTTTTTTAAGGAACCTCCATACTGTTCTCCATAGTGGCTGAACCAATTCACATTCCCACCAGCAGTGCAAGAGTGTTCCCTTTTCTCCACACCCTCTCCAGCATTTATTGTTTCTAGATTTTTTGATGATGGCCATTCTGACTGGTGTGAGATGATATCTCATTGTAGTTTTGATTTGCATTTCTCTAATGATTAATGATGTTGAGCATTCTTTCATGTGTTTGTTGGCAGTCTGTATATCTTCTTTGGAGAAATGTCTATTTAGGTCTTCTGCCCATTTTTGGATTGGGTTGTTTATTTTTTTGTTATTGAGCTGCATGAGCTGCCTGTAAATTTTAGAGATTAATCCTTTGTCAGTTGATTCATTTGCAAATATTTTCTCCCATTCTGAGGGCTGTCTTTTGGTCTTGTTTATGGTTTCCTTTGCTGTGCAAAAGCTTTGAAGTTTCATTAGGTCCCATTTGTTTATTTTTGTTTTTATCTCCATTACTCTAGGAGATGGGTCAAGAAGGATCTTGCTGTGATTTATGTCATAGAGTGTTCTGCCTATGTTTTCCTCTAAGAGTTTGATAGTTTCTGGCCTTACATTTAGGTCTTTAATCCATTTTGAGCTTATTTTTGTGTATGGTGTTAGGGAGTGATCTAATCTCATACTTTTACATGTACCTGTCCAGTTTTCCCAGCACCACTTATTGAAGGGGCTGTCCTTTCTCCACTGTATATTCCTGCCACCTTTATCAAAGATAAGGTGACCATATGTGCATGGGTTTATCTCTGGGCTTTCTATCCTATTCCATTGATCTATCTTTCTGTTTTTGTGCCAGTACCATACTGTCTTGATTACTGTAGCTTTGTAGTATAGTCTGAAGTCAGGCAGCCTGATTCCTCCAGCTCCATTTTTTGTTCTCAAGATTGCTTTGGCTATTCGGGGTCTTTTGTGTTTCCATACAAATTGTGAAATTTTTTGTTCTAGTTCTGTGAAAAATGCCAGTGGTAGTTTGATAGGGATTGCATTGAATCTATAGATTGCTTTGGGGAGTAGAGTCATTTTCACAATGTTGATTCTTCCAATCCAAGAACATGGTATATCTCTCCATCTGTTTGTATCATCTTTAATTTCTTTCATCAGTGTCTTATAATTTTCTGCATACAGGTCTTTTGTCTCCTTAGGTAGGTTTATTCCTAGATATTTTATTCTTTTTGTTGCAATGGTAAATGGGAGTGTTTTCTTGATTTCACTTTCAGATTTTTCATCGTTAGTATATAGGAATGCCAGAGATTTCTGTGCATTAATTTTGTATCCTGCTACTTTACCAAATTCATTGATTAGCTCTAGTAGTTTTCTGGTAGCATCTTTAGGATTCTCTATGTATAGTATCATGTCATCTGCAAACAGTGACAGCTTTACTTCTTCTTTTCCGATTTGGATTCCTTTTATTTCCTTTTCTTCTCTGATTGCTGTGGCTAAAACTTCCAAAACTATGTTGAATAAGAGTGGTGAGAGTGGGCAACCTTGTCTTGTTCCTGACCTTAGTGGAAATGCTTTCAGTTTTTCGCCATTGAGGATGATGTTGGCTGTGGGCTTGTCATATACGGCCTTTATTATATTGAGGAAAGTTCCCTCTACACCTACTTTCTGCAGGGTTTTTATCATAAATGGGTGTTGAATTTTGTCAAAAGCTTTCTCTGCATCTATTGAGATGATCATATGGTTTTTCTCCTTCAATTTGTTAATATGGTTTATCACATTGATAGATTTGCGTATATTGAAGAATCCTTGCATTCCTGAAATAACCCCCACTTGATCATGGTGTATGATCCTTTTAATGTGCTTTTAATGTGTTGGATTCTGTTTGCTGGTAGTTTGTTGAGATTTTTTGCATTTATGTTCATCAGTGATATTGGACTGTAGTTTTCTTTTTTTGTGACATCCTTGTCTGGTTTTGGTATCAAGGTGATGGTGGCCTCGTAGAATGAGTTGGGGAGTGTTCCTCCCTCTGCTATATTTTGGAAGAGTTTGAGAAGGATAGGTGTTAGCTCTTCTCTACATGTTTGATAGGATTCACCTGTGAAGCCATCTGGTCCTGGGCTTTTGTTTGTTGGAAGATTTTCAGTCACGGTTTCAATTTCAGTGTTTGTGTTTGGTCTGTTCATATTTTCTATTTCTTCCTCATTCAGTCTTGGTGGTTTGTGCATTTCTAAGAATTTCTCCATTTCTTCCAGATTGTCCGTTTTATTGGCATAGAGTTGCTTGTAGTAATCCTTCATGATCTTTAGTATTTCTGCAGCGTCAGTTGTTACTTCTCCTTTTTCATTTCTAACTCTATTGATTTGAGTCTTCTCCCTTTTGTTCTTGACGAGTCTGGCTAATGGTTTATCTATTTTGTTTATCTTCTCAAAGAACCAGCTTTTAGTTTGATTGATCTTTGCTATTGTTTCCTTCATTTCTTTTTCATTTATTTCTGATCTGATTTTTATGATTTCTTTCCTTCTGCTAACTTAGCGGTTTTTTGTTCTTCTTTCTCTAATTGCTTGAGGTGCAAGGTTAGGTTGTTTATTTGGATGTTTCCTGCTTCTTAAGGTGGGCTTGTATTGCTATTAATTTCCCTCTTAGAACTGCTTTTCCTGCATCCCATAGGTTTTGGGTCGTTGTGTCTGCATTGTCATTTGTTTCTAGGTATTTTTTAATTTCCTCTTTGATTTCTTCAGTGATCACTTCGTTATTAAGTAGTGTATTGTTTAGCTTCCATGTGTTTGTATTTTTCCAGATCTTTTCCTATAATTGATATCTAGTCTCATGGCAATGTGGTCGTAAAAGATACTTGATACAATTTCAATTTTCTTAAATTTACCAAGGCTTGATTCGTGACCCAAGATATGATCTATCCTGAAGAAGGTTCCATGAGCACTTGAGAAAAATGTGTATTCTGTTGTTTTTGGATGGAGTGTCCTATAAATATCAATTAAGTCCATCTTGTTTAATGTATCATTTAAAGCTTGTGTTTCCTTATTTATTTTCATTTTGGATGATCTGTCCATTGGTGAAAGTGGGGTGTTGAAGTCCCCTACTATGAATGTGTTACTGTCAATTTCCCCTTTTATGGCTGTTAGTATTTTCCTTATGTATTGAGGTGCTCCTATGTTGTGTGCATAAATATTTACAAGTGTTATATCTTCTTCTTGGATCGATCCCTTGATCATTATGTAGTGTCCTTCTTTGTCTCTTCTGATAGTCCTTATTTTAAAGTCTATTTTGTCTGATATGAGAATTGCTACTCCAGCTTTCTTTTGGTTTCCATTTGCATGGAATATCTTTTTCCATCCCCTTACTTTCAGTCTGTATGTGTCTCTAGGTCTGAAGTGGGTCTCTTGTAGACAGCATATATATGGGTCTTGTTTTTGTATCCATTCAGCCAATCTGTGTCTTTTGGTGGGAGCATTTAGTCCATTTACATTTAAGGTAATTATCGATATGTATGTTCCTATTCCCATTTTCTAAATTGTTTTGGGTTCGTTATTATAGGACTTTTCCTTCTCTTGTGTTTTTGTCTAGAGAAGTTCCTTTAGCATTTGTTGTAAAGCTGGTTTGGTGGTGCTGAACTCTCTCAGCTTTTGCTTGTCTGTAAAGGTTTTAATTTCTCCATCAAATCTGAATGAGATCCTTGCTGGGTAGAGTAATCTTGGTTGCAGGTTTTTCTCCTTCATCACTTTCAGTATGTCCTGCCACTCCCTTCTGGCTTGTAGAGTTTCTGCTGAGAGATCAGCTGTTAACCTTATGGGGATTCCCTTGTGTGTTATTTGTTGTTTTTCCCTTGCTGCTTTTAATATGCTTTCTTTGTATTTAGTTTTTGACAGTTTGATTAATATGTGTCTTGGCGTATTTCTCCTTGAATTTATCCTGTATGGGACTCTCTGTGCTTCCTGGACTTGATTAACTATTTCCTTTCCCATATTAGGGAAGTTCTCAACTATAATCTCTTCAAATATTTTCTCAGCCCCTTTCTTTTTCTCTTCTTCTTCTGGAACCCCTATAATTCGAATGTTGTTGTGTTTAATGTTGTCCCAGAGGTCTCTGAGACTGTCCTCAGTTCTTTTCATTCTTTTTTCTTTATTCTGCTCTGCAGTAGTTATTTCCACTATTTTATCTTTCTGGTCACTTATCCATTCTTCTGCCTCAGTTATTCTGCTATGGATCCTTTCTAGAAAATTTTAAATTTCATTTATTGTGTTGGTCATCACTGTTTGTTTGCTCTTTAGTTCTTCTAGGTCCTTGTTAAACGTTTCTTGTATTTTCTCCATTCTATTTCCAAGATTTTGGATCATCTTTACTATCATTATTCTGAATTCTTTTTCAGGTAGACTGCCTATTTCCTCTTCATTTGTTAGGTCTGGAGGGTTTTTATCTTGCTCCTTCATCTGCTGTGTGTTTTTCTGTCTTCTCATTTTTCTTATCTTACTGTGTTTGGTGTCTTCTTTTTGCAGGCTGCAGGTTCGTAGTTCCCATTGTTTTTGATGTCTGTCCCCAGTGGCTAAGGTTGGTTCAGTGGGTTGTGTAGGCTTCCTGGTGGAGGGGACTAGTGGCTGTGTTGTGGTGTATGAGGCTAGATCTTGTCTCTCTAGTGGGCAGGTCCACGTCTGGTGGTGTGTTTTGGGGTGTCTGTGGACTTATTATGATTTTAGGCAGCCTCTCTGCTAGTGGGTGGGGTTGTGTTCCTGTCTTGCTATTTGGTTGGCATAGGTTGTCCAGCACTGTAGCTTGCTGGTCGTTGAGTGAAGCTGGGTTCTGGTGTTGAGATGGATATCTCTGGGAGATTTTTGCCGTTTGATATTATGTGGGGCTGGGAGGTATCTTGTTGACCAGTGTCCTGAAGTTGGCTCTCCCACCCGAGAGGCAGAGTCCTGACTCCTGGCTGGAGCAGCAAGAGCCTTTCATCCACATGGCTCTGAATAAAAGGGAGAAAAAGTAGAAAGAAAGAATCTGTAAAAGTAGAAAGAAAGGAGGGAGAGAGGGAGGAAGGAAAGAGAGAAGGAAGGAAAAAGAGAAAGAAAGAAGATAAAGTGAAATAAAATAAAGTAAGATAAAATATAATAAAGTTATTAAAATAAAAAAATTATTAAGAGAAAAAAAAACAGACGGATAGAATCCTAGGAAAAATGGTGTAAGCAAAGCTGTACAGAAAAAATCTCACAGAAGCATACACATACACACTCAAAAAACGAGGAAAAGGGGAAAAAATCATAAATCTTGTGCTCAAAGTCCACCTCCTTAATTTGGGATGATTCGTTGTGTATTCATGTATTCCACAGATGCAGGGTACATCAAGTTAATTGTGGAGTTTTAATCCGCTGCTTCTGAGGCTGCTGGGAGAGATTTCCCTTTCTCTTCTTTGTTCTCACAGCTCCCAGGGGCTCAGCTTTGGATTTGGCCCCGCCTCTGCACGTAGGTCGCTGGAGGGTGTCTGTTCTTCACTCAGACGGGACGGAGTTAAAGGAGCCGCTGATTCGGGGGCTCTGGCTCACTCAGGCCGGGGTGGGGAGGGGCACGGAGTGTGGGGTGAGCCTGCGGCAGCAGAGGCTAACATGACATTGCACCAGTCTGAGGCGTGCCGTGTGTTCTCCCAGGGGAGCTGTCCCTAGATCCCAGGACCCTGGCAGTGGCGGGCTGCACAGGCTCCCCAGAAGCGGGGTGTGGATAGTGACCTGTGCTTGCACACAGGCTTCTTGGTGGTGGCAGCAGCAGCCTTAGTATCTCATGCCCGTCTCTGGGGTCCGCGCTTGTAGCCGAGGCTCGCACCCATCTCTGGAGCTCCTTTAAGCAGCGTTCTTAATCCCCTCTCCTTGCGCACCAGGAAACAAAGAGGGAAGAAAAAGCCTCTTGCCTCTTCGGCAGGTCCAGACTTTTCCCCAGACTCCCTCCTGGTCAGCCGTGGCTCACTAACCCCCTGCAGTGTGTTCACTCTGCCAATGCCAGTCCTCTCCATTAAACCAGTTTTAAGATTATCTGATGCCATGGCTAATATGCAGTAAATGTTCACTAAGTGTTCCTTTAAAATTAAAAATAATGACTGGTATTTACTCTGCACTCATTCTGTGCTGGATTTGTGGTAATTATAATACATGCATTTTCTCATTTTCTTATCACAACCACCCAAGGAATCGCTATATGGATTAATGATCACTGACAAGGCTACCATCTAGTGGTGATTAATTTAAGCCTTAGTCAGTTACCTTGGAATTATCCTGGCACCCAGGGAAGAAGACTAAGGAATTTTATTAACATGGACAAAAACTAGATGGCTGAATAATTTTAAAATAGTGTGTTATCCTACATTAATGATATTGTAGCCTACTGCTACATATTCAAATACTACTTGTTTTGATAGGTTGAGTTAATGGATCTGAGCACTATGAAAACAGAAGATTACCTAATATTCTGGGTACAGAAGAAAGTAGTTTACAAGTTTTACTATTTTTTATTTTTATTTTCTTTAAACATCTTTTTTGGAGTATAATTGCTTTACAGTGGTGTGTTAGTTTCTGCTCTATAAAAAAGTGAAACAGTTATACATATACATATGTCCCCATATCGCTTCCCTCTTTCATCTCCCTCCCACCCTCCCTGTCCCACCCCTCTACGTGGTCACAAAGCACTGAGCTGATCTCCCTGTACTATACAGCTGTTTCCCACTAGCTATCTGTTTTATGTTTGGTAGTGTATATATGTCCATGTCACTCTCTCACTTTGTCCCAGCTTTATGCTTCCTCCCCCCCGTATCGTCAAGTCCATTCTCTAGAAGGTCTGCATCTTTATTCCCATCTTGCCCCTAGGTTCAACATGACCTTTTTTTTTTTTTTGATTCCATATATATGTGTTAACATATGGTATTTGTTTTTCTCTTTCTGACTTACTTCACTCTGAATGACAGTCTTTAGGTCCATCCACCTCACTACAAATAACTCAGTTTCATTCCTTTTTATGGCTGAGTAATATTCCATTGTATATATGTGCCACAACTTCTTTATCCATTCATCTGTTGATGGACACTTAGGTTGCTTCCATGCTCTGGCTAGTGTAACTAGAGCTGCAATGAACATTGTGGTACATGACTCTTTCTGAATTATTTTCTCAGGGTATATGCCCAGTAGTGGGATTGCTGGGTTGTATGGTAGTTCTGTTTTTAGTTTTTTAAGGAACCTCCATACTGCTCTCCATAGTGGCTGTATCAATTTAAATTCCCACCAACAGTGCAAGAGGGTTCCCTTTCCTCCACACCCTCTCTAGCATTTATTGTTTGTAGATTTTTTGATGATGGCCATTCTTACCAGTGTGAGGTGATACCTCATTGTAGTTTTGATTTGCATTTCTCTAATGATTAATGATGTTGAGCATTCTTTCATGTGTGTGTTGGCAATCTGTATATCTTCTTTGGAGAAATGTCTATTTAGGTCTTCTGCCCAGTTTTTCACTGGGTTTTTTTTTTTTTTTTTTTTTGATATTGAGCTGCATGAGCTGCTAGTAAATTTTGGAGATTAATCCTTTGTCATTTGCTCCATTTGCAAATATTTTCTCCCATTCTGAGAGTTGTCTTTTCATCTTGTATATGGTTTCCATTGCTGTGCAAAAGCTTTTAAGTTTCATTAGGTCCCATTTGTTTATTTTTGTTTTTATTTCCATTTCTTTAGGAGGTGGGTCAGAAAGGATCTTGCTGTGATTTATGTCATAGAGTATTCTGCCTGTGTTTTCCTCTAAGAGGTTTAGAGTGTCTGGCCTTACATTGAGGTCTTTAATCCATTTTGAGTTTATTTTTGTGTATGGTGTTCGGGAGTGTTCTAATTTCATTCTTTTACATGTACCTCTCCAGTTTTCCTAGCACCACTTATTGAAGAGGGTGTCTTTTCTCCATCGTACATTCCTGCCACCTTTATCAAAGATAAGGTGACCATATGTGCGTGGGTTTATCTCTGGGCTTTCTATTCTGTTCCGTTGATCTCTATTTGTGTTTCTGTGCCAGTACCATACTTTCTTGATTGCTGTAGCTTTGTAGTATAGTCTGAATTCAGGGAGCCTGATTCCTCCAGCTCCATTTTTCTTTCTTAAGATTGCTTTGGCTATTCGGGGTCTTTTGTGTTTCCATTATAAATGGTGAAATTTTTCATTCTAGTTCTGTGAAAAATGCCAGTGGTAGTTTGATAGGGATTGCATTGACTCTGTAGATTGCTTTGGGTAGCAGAGTCATTTTTACAATGTTCATTCTTCCAATCCAAGAACATGGTGTATCTCTCCATCTATTTATATCATGTTTAATTTCTTTCTTCAGTGTCTTATAATTTTCTGCATACAGGTCTTTTGTTTCCTTAGATAGGTTTTTTCCTAGATATTTTATTTTTGTTGCAGTGGTAAATGGGAGTGTTTTCTTGATTTCACTTTCAGATTTTGCATCATTAGTGAATAGGAATGAAAGAGATTTCTGTGCATTAATTTTGTATCCTACTACTTTACCAGATTCATTGATTAGCTCTAGTAGTTTTCTGGAACAGTCTTTAGGATTCTCTATGTATAGTATCATGTCATCTGCAAACAGTGAGATCTTTACTTCTTTTCCAATTTGAATTCCTTTTATTTTTTTTTTCTCTGATTGCTGTGACTAAAACTTCCAAAACTATGTTGAATAATAGTAGTGATAGTGGGCCAGCTTGTCTTATTCCTGATCTTATGGAAAGAAATGATTCCAGTTTTTCACCATTGAGGAGGATGTTGGCTGTGGGTTTGTCATATATGGCCTTTATTATGTTGAGGAAAGTTCCCTCTATGCCTACTTTCTGCAGGGTTTTTTATCATAAATGGGTGTTGAATTTTGCCAAAATATTTCTCTGCATCTATTGAGATGATCATATGGTTTTTCTCCTTCAATTTGTTAGTATGGTGTATCACAGTGATTGATTTGTGTATATTGAAGAATCCTTGCATTCCTGGGATAAACGCCACTTGATCATGGTGTATGATCCTTTTAATGTGCTGTTGGATTCTGTTTGCTAGTATTTTGTTGAGGATTTTTGCATCTATGGTCATCAGTGATATTGGCCTCTAGTTTTCATTCTTTGTGACATCTTTTTCCGGTTTTGGTATCAGGGTTATGGTGGCCTCGTAGAATGAGTTTGGGAGTGTTCCTCACTCTGCTATGTTTTGGTAGAGTTTGAGAAGGAAACGTGTTAGCTCTTCTCTACATGTTTGATAGAATTCGCCTGTGAAGCCATCTAGTCCTGGGCTTTTGTTTGTTGCAAGATTTTTAATCACAGATTCAATTTCAGTGCTTGTGATTGGTCTGTTCATATTTTCTGTTTCTTCCTGGTTCAGTCTCGGAAGGTTGTGCATTTCTAAGGATTTGTCCATTTCTTCCAGGTTGTCCATTTTATTGGCATAGAGTTGCTTGTAGTAATCTCTCATGATCCTTTGTATTTCTGCAGTGTCAGTTGTTACTTCTCCTTTTTCATTTCTGATTGTATTGATTTGGGGCTTCTCCCTTTTTTTCTTGGTAAGTCTGGCTAATGGTTTATCAATTTTGTTTATCTTCTCAAAGAACAAGCTTTTAGTTTTATTGATCTTTGCTATCATTTCCTTCATTTCTTTTTCATTTATTTCTGATCTGATCTTTATGATTCTTTCCTTGCGCTAACTTTGAGGTTTTTTGTTCTTCTTTCTCTAATTGCTTTAGGAGTAAGGTTAGGTTGTTTATTTGAGATGTTTCTTGTTTCTTAAGGTAGGATTGTATTACTATAAACTTCCCTCTTAGAACTGCTTGTACTGCGTCCCATAGGTTTTGGGTTGTCGTGTTTTCATTGTAATTTTTTCTAGGTATTTTTTGATTTCCTCTTTGATTTCTTTGGTGATCTCTTGGTTATTAAGTAGTGTGTTGTTTAGCCTCCATGGGTTTGTATTTCTTACAGATTTTTTCCTGTAATTGATATCCAGTCTCATAGCGTTGTGGTCGGAAAAGATACTTGATACGATTTCAATTTTCTTAAATTTACCAAGGCTTGATTTGTGACCCAAGATATGGAGAATGTTCCTTAAGCACTTGAGAAGAATATGTATTCTGTTGTTTTTGAATGGAGTGTCCTGAAAATATCAATTAAGTCCATCTGGTTTAATGTATCATTTAAAGCTTGTGTTTCTTTATTTATTTTCATTTTGGATGATCTGTCCATTGGTGAAAGTAGGGTGTTAAAGTTCCCTTATGATTGTGTTACTGTTGATTTCCCCTTTTATGGCTGTTAGTGTTTGCCTTATGTATTGAGGTGCTCCTATATTGGGTGCATAAATATTTACAATTGTTATATCTTCTTCTTGGATTGATCCGTTGATCATTATGTAGTGTCCTTGTTTGTCTCTTGTAATATTCTTTGTTTTAAAGTCTATTTTGTGTGATATGAGAATTGCTATTCCAGCTTTCTTTTGATTTCCATTTGCATGGAATATCTTTTTCCATCCCCTTACTTTCAGTCTGTATGTGTCCCTATGTCTGAACTGGATCTCTTGCAGACAGCATATATATGGGTCTTGTTTTCGTATCCATTCAGCCAATCTGTGTCTTTTGGTTGGAGCATTTAATCCATTTACATTTAAGATAATTATTGATATGTATGTTCCTATTCACATTTTCTTAATTGTTTTGTGTTTATTATTGTAGGTCTTTTCCTTCCCTTGTGTTTCCTGCCTAGAGAAGTTCCTTTAGCATTTGTTGTAAAGTTGGTTTGGTGGTGCTGAATTCTCTTAGCTTTTGCTTGTCTTTAAAGGTCTTAATTTCTCCATCAAATCTGAATGAGATCCTTGCCTGGTAGAGTAATCTTGGTTGTATAGTTTTCTCCTTCATCACTTTAAATATGTGCTGCCACTGCCTTCTCACTTTCAGAGTTTCTGCTGGAAGATCAGCTGTTAACCTTATGGGGATTCCCTTATATATTGTTTTTCCCTTGCTGCTTTTAATATGTTTTCTTTGTATTTAATTTTTGATAGTTTGACTAATATGAGTCATGGTGTGTTTCTCCTTGGATTTATCCTCTATGGGACTCTCTGTGCTTCCTGGACTTGATTAACTATTTCCTGTCTCATATTAGGGAAGTTTTCAACTATAATCTCTTCAAATATTTTCTCAGCCCCTTTCTTTTTCTCTTCTTCTTCTGGGACCCTTATAATTCAAATGTTGGTGCGTTTAATGTTGTCCCAGAGTTCTCTGAGACTGTCCTCAATTCTTTTCATTCTTTTTTCTGTATTCTGCTCTGCAGTAGTTATTTCCACTATTTCATCTTTCTGGTCACTTATCCATTCTTCTGCCTCAGTTATTCTGCTATGGATCCTTTCTAGAAAATTTTAAATTTCATTTATTGTGTTCATCACTGTTTGTTTGCTCTTTAGTTCTTCTAGGTCCTTGTTAAACGTTTCTTGTATTTTCTCCATTCTATTTCCAAGATTTTGGATCATCTTTACTATCATTATTCTGAATTCTTTTTAAGGGAGACTGCCTATTTCCTCTTCATTTGTTAGGCTCGTGGGTTTTTGCTTTGCTCCTTTATCTGCTGTGTGTTTCTCTGTCTTCTAATTTTGCTTACCTTACTGTATTTGGGGTGTCCTCTTCGCAGGCTGCAGGTTGTTTTTTCCTGTTTTGCAGGTTCCCGTTGTTTTTGGTGTCTGTCCCAGTGGCTAAGGTTGGTGCAGTGGGTTGTGTAGGCTTCCTGGTGGAGGGGTCTAGTGCCTGTGTTCTGGTGGATGAGGCTGGATCTTGTCTTTCTGTTGGGCAGGTCCACGTCTGGTGGTGTGTTTTGGGGTGTCTGTGGACTTATTATTATTTTAGGCAGCCTCTGTGGTAATGTTTGGGTTTGTGTTCCTGTCTTGCTAGTTGTTTGGTATATGGTGTCCAGCACTGTAGTTTGCTGGTCTTTGAGTGGAACTGGTTCTTGGCTTTGAGATGGAGATCTCTGGGAGATTTTCGCTGTTTCATATTATGTGGAGCTGGGAGGTCTCTTGTGGACCAGTGTCCTGAACTTGGCTCTCCAACCTCAGTGGCACAGCCCTGATGCCTGGCTGGAGCACCAAGAGCCTGTCCTCTACATGGCTCAGAATAAAAGGGAGAAAAAAAAGAAAGAAAGAAAGAAGAAGGTAAAATAAAATAAAGTTATTAAAAAAATATTATGAAAAAAATTTTTTTAATTAAAAAAAAAGGACAGAACCCTAGGACAAATGGTAAAAGCAAAGCTATAGAGACAAAATCACACACTGAAGCATATACATACACACTCACAAAAAGAGAAAAAGCTAAATATATATATATATATATATATATATATATATATAT